>NW_015388405.1:167432-214242 GCF_001527695.2 Protobothrops mucrosquamatus
ACGACACCAAGCTGGCAGGAATAGCCAACACTCCAGAAGACAGGCTTAGGATACAGGAGGATCTGGACAGACTTGAACACTGGGCGCTATCTAACAAAATGAAATTCAATGGTGAAAAAAGTAAGGTTCTACATTTAGGCAAGAAAAACCAAATGTACAAGTATAGTATAGGGGGTACCTTGCTCAATAGTAGTAACTGTGAGAGGGATCTCGGAGTCCTAGTGGACAATCATTTAAATATGAGCAAGCAGTGTGCTGCAGCTGCCAAAAAAGCCAACACAGTGTTAGGCTGCATTAACAGGGATAGAATCAAGATCACGTGAAGTATTAATACCACTTTACAATGCCTTGGTAAGGCCACACTTGGAATACTGCATCCAGTTTTGGTCACCACAATGTAAAAAAGATGTTGAGACTCTAGAAAGAGTACAGAGAGGAGCAACAAAGATGATTAGGGGACTGGAGGCTAAAACATATAAGGAACAGTTGCTGGAATTGGGTATGTTTAGTTTAATGAAGAGAAGGACGAGGGGGGTCATGATAGCAGTATTCCAATATCTTAGGGGCTGCCACAAAGAAGAGGGAGTCAAGCTATTTTCCAAAGCGCCTGAAGGCAGGACAAGAAGCAACGGGTGGAAACTAACCAAAGAGAGAAGCAACTTAGAACTAAGGAGAAACTTCCTGACAGAACAATTAACCAGTGGAACAACCTGCCTCCAGAAGCGGTGAATCACTGGAAGTTTTTAAGAAGAAACTGGACAGCCATTTCTCTGAAACGGTATAGGGTTACCTGCCTGAGCAGGGGGTTGGACTTGATGACCTCCAAGGTCCCTTCCAACTTTACTACTACTACTACTACTATTATTATTACATTGTATATTAAACTTTTATAGTTTTTGTTATTTTTTTGTATCATAGTAGCCTAATGGATTTTTGCTAGTCACTCTCCTTGTTTTTGGAAAATCACTAAAGATTGGTTCCTATGCAGACCCAGTTTGTTTACTTTCAAAAAGCAAGCCATTGTAGCAGTACCATTCTATCATGTAAAAATAAAGAGATCCTTCTCAGTATTTCTTATTGGAGAACTAAATTTTCTTACAATTCTAACATAAGAAATGAAAATTGTTTTCTTATTTTATACATCTTACGATTTCCATGCTTTTGGTCCACAGAAACATTTTGAAACAATATTGCCACAAGTTAGTACAAATGCAAACATGTTCTTTTTTCCACAAGTCATCCCATGTTCTATTCATTAGTAATCTTTTTCCATTTTCTTCCATTTAAAAAAATTAAAACCATCTGGTGATAGCAACTTAGGATAATGCAGAAATATTTTTCTAACTAAATTGATACAAATTGAAAAATATTGAGTGGATTTAAAAATAAAATTTTGGTTAATTTATTAATTCATGTATGGAATAAAATGTCCATAGGAGAGGATAGGAAAGCCAGTTTAGTGTAGTGATTACTTACTTATTTAGTGTAGATGATAGAAATTGGGAGACTGAGTTTGCCTTGCCTTAGTCACAAAGCCAGCTGGATGACTTTGGGCCATTAATTCTCTCAGCCCTAGGAAGGAGGCAATGGCAAACCACTTCCAAAATCGTGTCAAGAAATCTGCAGGGACTTGTCCAGGCAATGAATGTCCAGACTGTTCCAAATAAAGCACTGAACAGTACTTACCCAACATTTTTATTTTCTTATGAAATAATGAAGGATTAAGAGGCTTTCACGGGAGTAAAGTCAATGCTGATAAATGCCATTGTATTTTCCTACATATCAGTTTTTCATTTAAAATTAATAATAAAAGTTAGATGTTGTACAGAGCTTCCTTTACAAAATGTTGCATACTCTCAACATTACCATGATTTTGTTAATGAAAAATTAAGAAATCTAAGAGATTCCTATTTGTCTCTACTGTCTTCACTAAATTGTTGATAATTTCCATATTGAATTTAGTTTAAATTTAGTGTGCCTATCTCTATGTGAAAGTAAGTTAAGGTGGATACTGTTAACAGTTGTCAAATGCCCATTATTCCTAACCATTTATTAAAGATATTCAATTCCCAACAATATATGTTCCAATCATATGGCAGTATGCTCTGAGATACATGTGGTATATGTTTCATATTCTGGTGGGAATAGGAGTTGGGGTCCACAATTCCAAGATAGTGGGCTAAAGTGGAAGTTGAAAAAACCTCTTAGAAGAAGATAATGGAAAATTGCTTCCATAGTATTGACAAGAAAACATAACTGGAGTTACTTGGAGCTGAACTCAACTTGTTGGAATCCTTATTTTTTACTTTTTGCTACACATACCATTCTTTTAAAAGACAGTGCTGGCTCGAGCATTGTCTCTTAGTGATTAACCTGCAATCCTTACTTAAAATGGACAATGAGGTTTATTCAGTATCATTTACGCAGAATTTGATGCAACTATTACAATTCTTTGAAGAATAGTAAACATTTATTCAATTTCCATGATTCAGTCTGTGTAAGAAGACTATCAGTTGTATTTTGAATGATGTATGCTCAGGAGTACACAGATTGTTCAAACTCTCAAAGAATAGTCACAAGGGATCGCAAGACAGTCAAACATGAAAGAAGCATGACAAAGCATGTGTGGTATGATATCACATACATAATTGAAAGGGTGGGATTGATGGCACAATTTATGTTTTTTGTCATGCTAGCAAAAGCAGTAAATTCTGAAAATACTGCTGAATATTCATAATAGAGAGCCACAAGCACATTAACAAAGTATAATGTATGATACAGTAAATCTGATCTAATAATTGTCCATGATTATGTTTTATGATTATAATTGACAACTTATAGTTTTATACTTATAGTTTTATATTTCCTTTGCAAACTCAATTTTAGCAATTTATGTTACAAGAATAATATTTGCACTAAACTGTTTGGAAAAATGAAGAACACTCTTTAAATTCATTTTAAATTTATGTAAAATAAAATTGATAAGTTTGTCTAAACCTAAATTATTTGATGAAAACTTATTAAATAAAATTACAGTGGGTTCACACAACAAGCTAGGCTAAACCAAATCAATACAATTTAAAGTGATGTGTTGATACTAATGTTTCTTTATATTTAGGGATCTCAGAGCAAGCCAGTTGTCATAAGAATGGTATTCTGTTCATAAATAGCTATCATTTAGCACCTTCTCTGTGATTACCAAACTCTTTGCTATCACTGGTCTCCTAGTAACAATGACGAAAGCAGCAACTGAATTTCACTTAGTATTGTATCCCTACTTGTCTGTGCTCCTATGTTAAGTTGATCTTTAGGCCACATCAGATATCTAAAACTGAACACACAATAAAAAAAACTCTTTTAATGTAATGTTTAATTGACTTTTAAATATTTAATCACTTAATATTAATCTTAAAATCATCAGTTAACCACTATAGTTCTGTCTTCTACTGTATTTATGCTTGAAGCTGTCAGCATAGAAAGTATATTTCCTGCAATTTTAAGAAAATATGTTCTTTCAAATCTTTTCATTTCAAGCATACTGTACAAAGCAGAATAGAATCTTCCTGTTTATTTCTTATTAAGATATATCCTTATATAATAATTATTTCTAATGACTTACTTAAAGTCCCATTCATGACTTTATTTAATGTAAGGATGTATTTTAAAAGGTATTTTTACTTATTGGAATAAATTAGTAAATTGAGTTTGTAGAGTACAAATTCAAATCTGTTATGCAATTTTTATAAATGTCAATTGTATAAAAATATTTTCCTTAAAGATAGCTTTAAAAAAAAAGAAATAGACCAAAAACCTTGAGGACATTTTTGCAAACGTATTAGTGGTATATATTTATATTTTCTGTTCTCCCTTCAAAACAAAAATGTTGATGCCGCCTTATGGCTAAAGAAAGGTTTGGTTTCCATGAATGCCACGCCTTGTATTATCTCATTAATTTCCTGGTTAACATTATTTTTCCCTTTGGGTCTACTCTGAATGGTTCTCAAAAACCCTTTTAAATCAAATTGGCTTAACAAAATTTTGAATTTCATGTCTTTTAGTGAAGACTCTTTGCCCATAACAATTTGAAAATTCCAGGAGTTACCTTAAGCGGTATAGCCAAAATACTGATTTCCAAACTAAGTCTAGCATTCAATCCTCCCAGTCTCTGGATTTTTATCAAATGAGTATGTGCCATCATTTTATCACTCTTCTATTCTAATTCTGAAATTTTATCAGGCCTTCACGATAGCTAGGTTGGATGCACTATTATTGTCCATACTCCTATGGGGGCTTTTTAAAAACATCCCTGTACATCAGTGCATATTGCCATGTAGGAACAGCTCCATGGAACTCCTGAACCACATATTCTTTTGTTGTTCTTTTTTACAGAGAATGTCAAATGACATTCTTATTCTAAATAAATACCTCCCAGAGACTACAATGCTTATTGTTTCTCTTCCTTCCTTCCTTCCTTCCTTCCTTCCTTCCTTCCTTCCTTCCTTCCTTCCTTCCTTCCTTCCTTCCTTCCTTCCTTCCTTCCTTCCTTCCTCCTGCTACTTTACCATCATGTCTGAATGATGTGTAGCAATTAAAACAACAACTCCATTTTTCTCCTGTGTATATAACAGATCGTCATGGCTGAGTTCTTCTGTAATATTGCCACAGCATTTTGCAATTGGTTTCAGTGAAAGTCCTAACATTTTGTTCCATATTGTTTTGCTAACTCTGTGTTAAGTGCAGTCCTTTTTGAGGGAACTTTCACATGCTGAGTTTTGACAGATCCACATAAAACAGTCAATACACTTTTTATGAATATGAGAGTGTTCTGTGTGATGGGTATAACAAATACCAACTTTCTAGGTCAGGTGAAAGAATTTTAAGTTGGGAGGGAGCCATCAAATACTGGGTTAGGTGATGTATACTGCACACTGTAAATGATGAACATTTCATCTATTACTATATACCAGTTAGAATTAGAGGAGTAAACCCAGAGAAGGAGAAGTAGGGTGTATATTTGTCAACAGCTGAATCAGTTTGTCTTCAGAAAATCTTCTTATAATATTCACTGTAATGAAAGATTTACAAGCAAAAGAAGTATAAATATAACTTTAAAAATCTTTTCAGATGTTCCCCTCGCTGAGCAAGAAAAGCTTTTTATTCAGAAATTGCGACAATGTTGTGTCCTTTTCGACTTTGTTTCCGATCCACTAAGTGACCTGAAGTGGAAGGAAGTAAAACGAGCAGCTTTAAGTGAAATGGTAGAGTACATCACACATAATCGCAATGTAATTACTGAGCCCATTTATCCAGAAGTAGTACATATGGTAAGTTATTTAAATTTAAATAAACTTGTTAAAAAACCTTTTCTTTTGACTTATTCTGCTAAACAGATTTCTATGCTTGGTGGATTTTTTTAACATTTTTTTTTCTGTGCTGTATTCTCTTCTGTACAAAAATCTCATATATAACAATAACAAAAAAGGCTTGGCTTTTGGAAGCATATAGTATTAAACAATCACATACATACTAAATAATTAACTTCTAATAACATTTTATGCTCAGTTATTATTATCAGTATGAAGAGTGGAGTGTTTATTTTGGTCCTGTAGACCCTATTGTTAATTGTGTTAGAATTTGCATGGTACATAGATATATGTTCTAAATTTATCATAAATGCAAAGGCAGTGTTTAAGCTTATCATTGACCTTGCCGTTCTTCAAGAAGAAGTCAAGGTTGGGAGACTTGCTTGCAAAATAAATAAATAACATCTGCATTTATTGCAAGGAGAATTAGAACACAGTTTTAAAACTAGCATAGTGGCATTGAGGTACCACTTCAATTCTATGATAAAGAACAACATTTTAGATGGTCATTCTTTCTTTTTTGGGAAATGCAGGTTCCCATTGATTGCAATTCAGTTTGCAAAGAGACACTTCAACTTCTCTCTGAATAGCATACAATTAGGCCTAAATGGGAGAAAACGATGGCCAAGAGATTTTTCTCAGACTTTGAAAACAGATCCCTGTGTTTCACTTCTCTCCAATAGCAGCCTGACAGATTATTTTGAATAATTACTTACAGTTTTCATAGGCAATCCCATGCAGGGCACTTTTAGAGAAATTGTTTTTCACAACAACCAGAAATTACTTTGATATTACTGTAGCCAGATGCTCTTTGTCTAGAAAGTGGTGAGGTAAATAAGCAGGGCTAGCAAAGAATTTTTTTCATAATACTATTGCTTGGGCACACTGGATCCAAAACCATTCTCCAACTTTCAGACTGGTTCTTAAGTGGACAACATAGTTCAGTTCAACCTAGATTATATATCAGGAATAAACAACCTGCAAACCACATATAGCATTGAGCTTCCAATTAATGCCTCCTAGAGATCTTCTGATCATATTGCCAAAATTTAGCAATGTGCGACTTATGGGGGGGGAGAACAAAAAGACGCAATCCATTCATTCAGTCATTAAACTCAGAAGAGCTTCACAATGCTCACTATCTCTTCAGAAATTGATGTACAGTAGAAAGCCAGTTCTAAGACACTGATACATTGCAGTTTAAAACTTAGTAAATTTTATTTGGGAGATGATCTGTTAGAGATAATATTTGAAGATTATGGCTCTTCATCTGCCATTTTTATCTATTGCCTACAAATTTATATTAAAATGAGATTTTAACCAAGGACTTTCTATATTTCACCTTCTTACACCAATAGCTTAGGATCAAGTGCTACTCTCAATAAGTGTTGTTCTGATGAGCACAAGAATAATACTTAATATGAATTAGTTTTAGTAGAGGAAAAGATATTTTGTGCAAGAGAATTTGAAACAGATCATTAACAAAACCTTTCAATTTTGTTAGCAAAATATGATAGGGTGGCGCACAATGCATCACTTCTATGATAAATTATACTTCTAGTTAACTATGTTCTAAATTGACATTTCAATTTCATTTTTTCTAAACTGACATTTTCCTCTTAAAATTCTGGGTGTTTATTTTTCCCCCTTTCAATTAACTAGAATTTTCTGAGAAACTTCTTAAAAGAAATGTTTTTGTAATTGAGGAGAAACTATTATATATTTGTATTTGCTTAGCTGTTTTTAAAAATATTTATGCAAGAACATATTTTTTAAAATTGGGTTTTTAAAAAAATACTTTTGCTTAATCGAGTGTGATTTTAGTTTGCAGTTAACATGTTTCGCACACTACCCCCTTCATCCAATCCAACGGGAGCAGAATTTGACCCAGAGGAAGATGAACCAACTTTAGAAGCTGCCTGGCCTCACTTACAGGTAGAACTGAAATACATGCTTTCACTCTAACTCAGGAATGGCAAAATTAGTGCAAACTGTAAAATGAAAATGTAAATCTAGATATTGAATTTTTTTCATCTGGTTATGTGTAAAATCTGCTTATTAATATATTCTAATACTGCTGTTTCATTATGCAGTTAGGTTAATGTTTTTAATAAGTAAAATATTAGCATGTTTTAATGCAATGCTATTTATCGTAATAAGATCGTAATTTTGAGATATAAGCTTTAAACATAGGTAAGATTTGTGGTACCTGTGGTTCATTGAACAAAAGGTATAAATGCAATTGTAAACATTCAGATAATTTTAAGTAAAATAGTACTTTCGGTTTCAAGTCAGACCAACTGATCCACTGTGATACTCCATGATTAAAAGTACAAGATCAACCTTTTTTCTTCCCATTTCATAGTTACATTTCCCTTTAAACAAATTTTCCTAAAATGGCATCTTCCAGATTTTTTGAAATTACAATTTCCATAGGTTTTAGACTTCATAACTAATACCCTTTCTAGCTTTGAATTCTGGAATTTCTAATCCCAGTATCTCTGGCTAGTGTCAGGTAGCCTTAAGTTTTAGGTGCAGCAATATAGTAAATTGGCACCAACTACAATAGTGATTAAATTTTTACATAAGATATACTGGGAAATCCATCTAGCTTTTATTTACATATATTTTTTTAGTTTCACATAATAATTGCTAAAACCAATTCCAGCACATCCCAGATACATGTATTGACCATAGTTAAACCAGACAGGGAGAATGTACATTTTTGCATTCTCTCTGTTGGAGAATGTACATCTTTGCATTCACCTTCCAACTTTTTATCTGCAATTCAGAGTAATCATTGCATGTTAATTGACTCAGAACTGCAAACTTTTATGAAATTAATATAATAAATATTTATTGGGAAATGGAATTGCTCAATTTGTTATAAATAACTTCCTGCCAAGCCTGAGTAAAATGAATGGTTCAGGATGATTTATGGTCTGCAAAAAAAAAATTAGAAGAACATAGGAAGCTGAAGGAATTAATCTTGCACATACAGGTAGTCCTCAATTTATGACCACAACTGAGCCCAAAATGTATGTTGTTAAATGAGAAATTTGTTAAGTGAGTTTTGTTCCATTTTACGATTTTTCTTGCCACATTTGTAAAATAAATCATTGCAGTTGTTAAATTAGTAACATGGTTGTTAAGTGATTCTGGCTTCCCCATTGACTTTGCTTGTCAGAAGGTCACAAAAGGGGATCACATAAGCCTGGGACAATGCAACCATCGTATATGTGAGTCAGTTGTCAAGCATCCGATTGTAAATCACATGACCATGTGATGACCATGCTGCAATGGTCATAAGTGTGAAAAATGGTTATAAGTCACTTTTTCAGCATCGTTGTAACTTTGAACAGTCACTTGGAGAACTCTTGTAAGTTGAGGACTACCTGTATTCATCTTGATAATATTTTGAATCTTTCTTGGAAAGTGTTTAAAACTCAGTATTGTCTTAACAGCTTTTCAAAATTCAAGTTGATTTATATTGTAAAACTAATTTTTATTTTTGTGGATCTTTTTCAGCTTGTATATGAATTTTTCTTAAGGTTTTTAGAATCTCCAGATTTCCAACCTAATATAGCTAAGAAATATATTGATCAGAAGTTTGTATTGCAGGTGAGGTTAAAAAAAGAATATATCTTCAAAGTTTGAGTTCCATTTAATTTGAAATGGATTAAGCAAATAAATGTTCATCTTTTGCAGCTTTTAGAGCTTTTTGACAGTGAGGATCCTCGTGAAAGAGATTTTCTTAAGACTACTCTGCACAGAATATATGGAAAATTCTTAGGCCTAAGAGCTTACATCAGGAAGCAAATTAACAACATATTTTATAGGTATGTCTATATTCTGTGCTGATGCTTAATAATAGATAAAGTATTTTAATCACGTTACAACTTTTTTTGTAGAAAACAAAAATGTTCTTAAAATAAAACAAGTATAAAATTCATTAAGTGTCTGGACATATCCCATAGTTAATAATGTAATTTCCTTTCCAAAAGGCAGGCCAAAGCATTTTTGACTTACTTAAAATTGGAGTTCCCTGCTAACAATACTGTATTACTGCATTTTGGTATGTGAATTAATAACAGGATAATTTTTTATGTACAGCAGATATGTATAGACAGTGTATAGCAGAGTGCTTTGCCAATAGTTGTTCATTCGAAGTTGTAGAAACACTATATTTTGAAATTTTTCCTTTGTACATTTTCCCCATTGCCCAGTTTTCCCAAAAGAGAACATATGGCAGAACCCCTTTAAAGAAAGTAGTGCCAGCTATGCCACAGCTTTTGCTAATCATATATAAAAGACAGAAGTACCAGCTGCAGGTAGATGAGAGAGAAATGGAAATAAGAGTGAAAAAGTGTTATTTGTTTGAACCAGCTTTTGCCTATGTACCAGAGACAGAAGTAAAGATTTCTACTAAAAGAAGAAATGTCAGTTGTAATTATGACAAGAATGCTTGAGTGTACAATATCATTCCATCAATATCCTTGTTTAAAAAAGAGTTAAACTGAAATGGGACATATACAAATGACATAATTATTTATAAGGGTCACATTCTAGTTTTCAACCAAAGATAATAATTATATTATGGCTAGAAGGTTAGGTTCTGGAAAGGTAATGCTTCAATTATAAAAATTGATTAGGATAAAGACAGATCTTTTCACACTTTTACTTTGGAATGGCCTTAACTACCTGTCTGGTTTCAGTGTCTTCAAATGAGTATTATAGTATTTAAAAGGTTGCAGAAACAAGGGATAAAATTTAGAAAATTGGCTAAATTTGAAAATCTTATCACACAAAAATTGTTGGGCTCTATTTACAAATTATCAACACAGTCTAACTCAGAACAAACAAATTAAATACATGTAGTCCTCGAGTTACGAATGTAATGGAGTTTGCCCATTCCATTCGTAACTTGAGAATTTGTGGGAGGATGGGTGCCTGAACTTGCGCAATATTACAGCACCCAGGAGTTTCCATTGACTCTCCTCGCCCTCATAGTGGCAGAGAGGAGAAACAGTGGCAGAGAGGATTTTTGCAAGGTAAGTGAATTCGGCACGGCAGAACGGGAGGGAGAAGCAGTTGTGGGGAAGGGGGGACTAGGGTGAATGTTGCAGAGCCTCTGCAGTCATTCATAAGGGCGAACAACTGCTGTGGTGCTGTAATATTCGTAATTTTGGGAGTTGCTCGTAAACACTAGGGGGTACTAATGTAACTTTGAATGAGCGCTAAGTGAACAATCGTCACTCTGGGATTATCTATACCATATTATTAAATCGATGCAGAATGTAAATGTTGTGATAGTATACAACAATGGGACTTTCAATAGAAGAACATGAAAATAAAATCAAATATCATAGAAAAAAATAATATGTTTTATCACTGATATATTGCCCCAATTCTGATTGTTAAAATAGACCATTTCTAAAAATATAAAGACCAATTCATATTATTCTTCCATCTTTGGCAACCATGTTCCAGCAATTCTGGGGAATTATATATACTAGAATGAAACAAATGTTAGAAGTTATATTTCTTTTTCAACCTGCAATATTAAATTTTTTCCCATATATTCCCACAAGGTATTCTGAATCGGTTTTAGGGGGTTGGACTCGATGACCTCCAAGGTTCCTTCCAACTTTATTATTATTATTATTATTATTATTATTATTATTATTATTATTATTATTATTATTATTATTATTATTATTATTATTATTATTACTGTGTTTCTTATTGGAAAGGAAATTTGATGCCTTCTGTGAAAAAATGGCTAACCCAAGTTGCAGCTTAACTTTATTTTTAAAAAGTCAATCTGACAATTTATTCAATTATGTATAGACTACAATAATTTGTATCTCATCCATAATTAGGGTTTCTCTTGACATAAATATTTCTGGTTTTTAGGATTTTCTTAATCTTTATTATTTATAATGTGCTAATTACCATTTCTTACATGTATATTCTCACTGATTTTTAGTTTATAAAATAATATAGTATTCCTGAGTATTTATAACTCCAGTGAAACTCCAAAAAGCTTTAATAGCCAAAATTATATAAAATAGCCTTTGGTATATGAAAAAAAACAGTTATACAATTTAAAAAAATCTTAATTCAGATAGCAACTCCTGTAGTAAAATTTGCAGCAGATATATATCTGATTAATTCAATGTGTTGTCTACAAATATTTCCATAAAGAAGATTCTATTTTTGCAGCAATAACAGAAGATCTTTCTCTTCTTTGATACATACACCTTAGATCTTAATTTTTCATGAAAGAAATAAGATTGTTGAAAATAATGAGAAATCTCAAGATGACCTTGGATTAAAAAAAAGAAAAAATAACTATTCAGTGAGGCAAACCATATTATATATATTAAAAATGGAAATAAAAATAAGATACATTGAGTCCATAGCTATAAAAATAAAGAAAAAAACCTAAAAGGCAAAATAAATATAATAAAGCCCGCCAAAAATGACTTGTGGACAAGATGAACTTATGTTAATTACACTTCATTTTCTCTTTCTCCTTGAACTGCTCAAAAACTATAATTGAATGGTTTGTTAAAAAAATGTTAAAAATGTTACTTACATCTTCTACCAAGTTTTGATGTTTGGGGGAAAAATATGCCTCATCAGCAAAAAATAACAACAAACCCTTTCCTTTCTATCTTGCCTGTCAGGGAAGAATTACCCCCATCAGCATAAGTTAACTCCTAGTTTGTGGCTGTTAAAAGGCTAATTCCTGAGAAACTTGCTCCGTCTGAAGAGGCTATTCAGCTGATAGATTATGATTTATGTGGTTCACAGGCAGCTACTAATCCTAGAGCTTCCACTAGAGCACGGGTGTCAAACCTGATCGCGTCACGTGACATATCGTGATATATCGCAACATTTTTTGCCTTTGTGGAGCTGGGGTGGGTGTGGTCTGCACGTGCCACATCCGGCCTGCGAACTGCCAGTTTGACACCCCTGTATTAGAGGAAGAGAACCAAGAGAGTTATCAAACATTGAACGTTTAATGCAGTCTATAAGCAGAATTTACAATATAGGTGCTTAACACTGATATGCTCCAACAAAAGTTAATTCTCGGTAGAAGGAAATGAAAAAGCTTCAGAAAAATTCTAATTAAATTTTAATGAAAACAGACTTTAAAAAAATGAAAAAAATGTATTTTGAGAAGTTGGCACACTAAGGTGAACATACAGATTCAAGACCATTTATGCAGGAGGAAGCTCAAAAGTTTTCTATCTTCATTATACTGCTGATGAGAATCTTCCTGTAGACATTGCAGAGAACCATCTCTGTGAATCAATTCCAGCTTTGTTGGAATTAATGCAATATACCAAGTTTCATCAAGATTTCAGCCTTATCACAAGTCCAATTGTAATAAAGTTCTTTAGGAGGACCTTAATATTCTGCAGCTCTCTAGAAAATCAAAACTGCTGGAATATACAAGTAAAAGCCTAATGATCTTCCCTGATTTGCCTTCCAGAATAGTTAGCAAATATAAAGAATCAAATTTGTGAGACACAAAACAATATTTTTCTTTATCCTATGATTTATTTATTTATTTGTTTATTTATTCCTTGCCTTGATTGGAAACCAATCTTAATGCAGCTGCCAAATAATTTAAAGATGAATTGAGATGCATTCTGATACCAAAATGCAATAATAGACCTCCCTTTCCCCAATGTATTTTAAAGAAGATAATCAGTTCATAGCAAAGAGAGGTTAAATATGTCTCCAGTAGTTGTAGTTTTAGAGCAGACATGTCAAACTCGCGACATCACATGATGTCGTGCAACGTATTGGGGCAGTTTTGCCATTGCCGGCAATGGGATGGGTGCAGCTTCCGGATGATGCGTCCGGCCCGTGGGCCGGCAGTTTGACACCCCTGTTATTTTGTCCTCTTTTGGGGAATTAAAATTGTATTTGAGATTCCTAGAAGGCTTACTTTCCTTAAATCATTGCCCCAAATGTCTGCTTCTAGACCTATTTGCAAAAAAATGATGGAAGCAGCTATAAAATAGATCCAATCCTGAAATAGTATCTCTGCTTCTCTACTTTTCAATTTGTTCTTTTAAAAAATGTGATGCAGGTAGTCCTCGACTTACAACATTCAAAGTTACAACAGCACTGAAAAAAGTGACATAACAAATTTTCACACAACCATTGCAGCCTCCCCACGGTCACATGATCAAAATTCAGATGCTTGGCAACCGACTCATATTTATGATGGTTGCAGTGCCTCAGGGTCATGTGATAACCTTTGCAACCTTCTGAGAAGCAAAGTCAATGAGGAAGCCAGATTCACTTAACAACCATGTTATTAACTACAGTGTTTCACTTAACAACTGTGGCAAGAAAGGTCATAAAATGGGGCAAAACTCACTTAACAAACGTCTCACTTAGCAACAGAAATTTTGGATTCAGTTGTGGTTGTAAGTCGAGGACTACTTGTATCAGGGATACAGCTATTTATGCTATGTCTTAATTTAGCATATGCTTTACTTTTGCAAAGAGGGTGAGCAGCTAATCCTATTTTGTTTTCTCTAATACTGATTTAATTTTAATCTGATTTAAGATGCTAATTTTTATTACATTTTGAACCTTGAAAGTCATGGCATTACACACACTTGCATATCTTCTTTGCTGTTCAAAGTAGTAACTCAAAACTATTTCGTAGGACCAGATACATTTTCATATAATGCCTCTTGCTAGTAGTGGTATCTCCCACATTAGTTCTGTTCTTGCCTGTCATCATCTGGTGGAATTTGATTGAAATTATTTTGTTTTAATTTCGAGCATTGAAAATGAAGTTTAATTTCTTCCATATAGTCTGCATAGTGTTCATTATTGCTATTAATGTTTTTTAATTTTATTTTTTTCTAATGCTTTTTGGATGCTCCTCAAAAAACAGCTGGTCCTTCAAGTATCTTTCCAAAAATATAACATTTTTATTTACTATAGCTATATATTCAGCATATCATTTGGTAATAAGTAGTTGTGCCCTTGCACACCAAAATCTATTTCCATTCATGTTATGAATATCACAAGTCTTTGATTGCCAATCTAGAAATAGGTTCCATTGTGTTCAGAGTGTTTCAAAGCAAATTAGTACTGGATTATAATCTACTTTTTATTCTCTTCTCTAGTTCCATTCTAGTAAGACAAGTTGAAAAATCCAGTTTATTGATATCCCTTTTTTTCCTTGAATTTAAGATAATCTTATCTAACACTATATATTTTTCTGATACCTTTCCCTTTGTTTTCCTAGCTCTCCTCAATTATAAGTAAAAATAATTAATACAAAATTCAACTGAATAAACATTCTGAATCTACAAATATGCACAGTATGGTTTTAAATTGATGAAAGTAAGTTGTGTTTGTGCCTTTTATGCTACTAAGCATATTGTTGAATAAATTGCACTATTAATGATAATGAATTTGTTTTCTCAGGTTTATTTATGAGACAGAACATCACAATGGCATAGCAGAATTACTGGAAATATTGGGAAGGTAAACTGTTTAATAGTTATGCTTTATAATAAATAATACCACTTAAATGTAAACCTTTCAGAATTTTATAAAGAGTAACAATGGATCTTGAACTGAACAAAACAATAAACATTTTGCATAGGTTCTCTTTGTTATAACTGAAAAAGTCTGTCAGTGGAATTGGTGTAGCAAAATGGGGTTGTGCTTTACCATTACAGAAATCTGGAAAATAATTCTTATATACAATAACCAAATTGTTGTCTTCATTTATATTTGTAAGATATTTGGGAAGTCTAACAAAAACACTTGAATGAAAGCACAGCTTAAAGCTAATGGAAGAATATGTTTTTCTTTTAAATGAAATTAAAATGCAGCAATACAATAGGTTTTCTAATTCTAACACACTTTTTTCTTCTCCAGTATAATCAATGGATTTGCCTTACCATTAAAAGAAGAGCACAAAATTTTCCTTCTCAAGGTATTACTACCTTTGCACAAAGTAAAATCACTCAGTGTCTATCATCCACAGGTAAATAGTTTGATGTGTACTTGTTTTCATATTATTGATAAATTACATAGGTGCTGCAAATTTTAAGTAGGAAACTATGAAATAAAATGATTTTTTTACAATTTATCAAGTTTTCTTATCATATTTTTTGACTTGTTAGACTGCTTTGTTTAAGATTTATTTTAATTTCAAGCATTTTAAGCTTTCTCAAGAAAAATGCTAAAATAGATGAATATGTCCTTCTTGGATAAGTACTAAAATACTTCCTTGTGAATATTTATTTGGGTATTTTCTCTATCCTTAATCTACAATAAATAACGAGTGGTGCGGTGGCCTAGAGGTGAAGACGCTTGTCTCCCACTTGGAAGGTTGAGAGTTCAGTCCTAGGCAGTGACAGATGTTTCTCTATCAGGAGGCAGAGAGAAAATATCTGCTGTGAACCCCACATAGGCATCAGAAAGGGCATCCGGCCAGTAAATGCTCAGTTCCATTGAGTTGCCCCGACTCCATCCCGATAAAAGGGATTACAGAGTCGTAAAAAGAAAGCAAAGTGGTGTGCATTTTTCTATAAACACAAAGAGCTGTCTGGAAAATCTTTTTGCAGTTTTTTCAGTTTTTATTTGAATAATATTGTAGATTACTACAGCTTCATTGGGGAATACATATCACTTGAAGTGATAAAAGTCCATTATATGATTATAAGGAAATATGAAAGCAATTCAAGAATTCTCACTTTTCTAAATTTAAATCTCCCCCTAGTATATCTTTTCATAGTGGTTATTGGAATAATTAAATGACTAGAAGGACTAATGGTAAATAATACAAATACACACTAAAACTACATAGGAGTTTCAAGTTTCAATGATTACCTGTAGTATATAATTAAAATTGTAATCTTCAGTAGCGTTTCATACAGCTTCATCTAGTGAAGTAGAGAAATCAAAATCTTTCTATGTTAGTAACTACAGCTTCATAGGAGTAGGGTATGGAGTCTAGTCTAGAAATGGAGGTAGACTTAATGCCCCAAATTGATTTGTTGCTAGTAAGAACATAATTAACAGTACTAATTAATGAAGACTACTGTATTCATTTATATAACAGTAGACAAAGTTTGAAACAGTTCAATGAATGCTTCTTAAGAATGGCTTCCCCTAACTCTTTAACACTGAAGGAATATGTAATAAATTCAGTAGGTAAATGTAAATTTCTGAGGGATTATAGTTATAAAAAATAGAATATCTTGTTTGCGTATTGCTAAATAGGGCAAACAGTGGGATTGATTTGCTAAAAATAAAAATTAAAATCTGTTGGGAATTTATTTCAATATATGTGGCTCACCATCTAAAGTTCATAATTTGGGGTATCTAACAACAGTTAAATACACTGTAAAAAGGTAACAGTAAAAACAACTGAACATAATCAGCAGCTGAGATAAAAACAGAATAACCAACAACAAATCATTATAAGTATTGCAGAAGTGCTCCAACAAGAGTTACTTGTTTAGATAGGCAGCTATAAAAGTCAAATAAAGAAATATCTGGATCTCCAAATTTGGGATAAAACCATCTAATCTCTGGAGAGACGATATTCCAAAGGGCAGGATCCAAGACAGAAAAGGCTCTTTTTCTGGTCCACACCAGTCTCTACCCTGTAATAAATGAGACCCATACTATGTCTGTCCTGCTGGACCTACTAGAACAGGTTGATGTAATCGGGAAAGCTGTCTCTCAAACAACTCAGTCCCATGTCTTGAAGATATCCTCAAGTCTTAGTTGGTTTTTGAACAGTATAGTTTTGAATGATCATTTATTGCATATAGCTTACATCAGCTAGTCATGAGGTTTCTAGATGTAGCTTCCATATCATTTTTTCTTCTTTAAAGTTTCAGTCTTCTCTTACCTATTTTCAGGGTTTTTTTCCCTCTTGGTTTTTTTTTGGGGGGGGGAGGAGGTACTTTTACAAACTTTAATACCACATTTGTGTGGATGGACAATTTATTGTTAAAATACATTCCGTGGAAATTTGTAGATCTGCATGCATGCATGCATATTTTTTAAAGAGTGGAAATTAAAAAGGAAGGATCAGGAATAACCTTTGATTTACTGGGTTCTGACATATTCAAACAAGAATGGCAAATACACTAGACTTGAGGATGATATATATACTCTGCGTTCCATTGAAATAAATGCCTAGTATTTTTTAAAATAATTTTATTCTCTATCTGTGGCTTACATGAGTTCAAAGAGGCATGGAAAATGGCATCTCCTCTGCTATATATATTATTTCCACTTTAGCATCCGTAGATTTGCTCTACCATGTTCTAAGATTTTTATGTGATTTGCTGTTATGTATGAATGTGCATTGCAGTATAATATAATACCTCATAGCCTGATGAAATAGATAAACATAATAGAAGATACTTGGAAAGATGGTTTATTTTATCTGTATGTGAAAACTAAAATTTCTTAATTCCAACTTTGATTGCCACAGTTAGTGCAACATTGAAATGTCTAGAACCTGGAATGTTAAATGAGTTCTATGGTTGAGGTCTGAAGTATACAAACTACTTCGTCATATTCAGCCAACTATTTATATATGGGGGGCTGCATATATAGTACTTTCAGGATTAATTTGAACTTTGAGTACTAAACTACACTCACAATCCCAGAAAAAGAGAGTGCCATGGCAAATTACTCTTTGAATGAATTGGCATCACTACAGGAGCAGAAGAAAGCCTCATAAATGTTACTTTGGAAAAAAATTATTTAATTATGGTGCCCAATCAGGATGGAAAATCCTGATAATTTATCTGTACATGGCATTTTTTAGATACTAAATCAGTGATGGCGAACCTTTTAGAGACCAAGTGCCCAAACTGCAACTCAAAACCCACTTATGCATTGTCGGGTGCCGGGTGGGTGTGGCCCATTGGGTGGGCGTGGCTGCAGTGGTAACGGCAGACTGGGTGGGACTAAAAAGTTCAATCAATCAATTCCAACTTTGTAGGAACTTTTTTTTACCGCGAGAAGTTGAAATTAACTGATTGATTGAACCTTTTTTTTTTTGCACATGGCGGTGGAGGCCTAAAGCGAAAAGGTTTTATAAAACTCAGCTGAAGGCCTAGGATTGGGGCGACGGCGAGTGTGCCCACAGTGAGGGCTCTGAGTGCCACCTCTGGCACCCGTGCCATAGGTTCGCCACCACTGTACTAAATCATCTTTTATTTTTCCCAGACATTTTTAAGAACAATTAACTTGTGATTTTAGATTTTTCTCCACTGATGATTTTACTTCTGTTTTTCAGATATTTCTATATTGTTATATTTTTCAAACATTCACTAAAAATTTGTCTGAAATTCAAATCACTTTTTTGTGGTCTTTTGGGTTTGAAATTCTGTTTTATTTATTCACCTAGATAAACATTTTATACTAATATGTTAGATTTCTATTGAACCACAACTTAATAGCATTATTATCTTCTCTCAATTTAGCTGGCTTACTGCGTAGTTCAGTTTTTAGAAAAGGACAGCACACTTACTGAGCCAGTAAGTCTAGTTTTTCTTCTTCCTTTTGAAAATATTATCTAAGTATTTAAACAGTGTATTTTTAAAATTGTATTCTTATTACTTCAGCATCTGCAATACCTAACTTGCATAGTGCACTATTCATATTACATGTTCAGAATGGTACAGCTTGAACAACTTAAACTGAAAGACAATGTGCCTTTAAAAATGATTTAAAATTAAACAATTTGCGAACTGTTTACAGAATAATATCTGTATATATACTGGTTTTAATCTACTACCAGTACTATAAAAGTGATCACATTAAGTAGCAAACGTAGAGACACATATTTCATTTTTAAATTTCTTTTTCTGGATTGCATTGTTTCAGAAGAAAATGGAAATAATAAAAGACACTAGAATAATATAAGAAATTGTATTATTTCATAATACATCTCCACATAACCTACTTAGCAGCAATAATGCTTTATTCTTTGGTTTGTTGTATATGTTTCTATGTGGGAGCTATGTGGTTATTGTTATGGGTTTTTACCTCACAGTTGAACCAGTTTTGTCTAATGGTTAAGGCACCATACTAGAAATCACGAGACTATGTGTTCTAGTCCTGCCATAAGCATGAAAGCTGGCTGGGTGACCTTGGGCCAGTCACTCTCTCTCAGCTCAAGGAGTTGTTGTGGAAAAAATAGGAGAAGGATGGAATATTGCATATGTTTGTCACCTTAAGCTATTTGTAAATATAATAAAGGCAGGTTACAAATAAATAAACATAGAAATAAGTATTGTTTATGCAGGCAATAAGCCATTGAGTATCACTTGAATTATTAATTATTATTAATTACTAGTTTTAATTTACTATTTGGAGACTTAAAAAAGAATTAGTAATAGACATTTTAATTTCCAGAAGCCCCAGTCACTATTCTGTATTTCTCCTAACTGACCTGGCTTTATTTTCTGCACATCCACAAAAAAGTTCTAAATAAGAAAATGATAATTTCTCACTTGAATAAATAGGACTCTTTGAGATCACTCTGTGAAAATGTCAAAACTTTGTTTAGTCATGTTTGCTGAAGTCAGTATTTCAAACTAACGCGCTTGATCAAAAGATCAAAAGTTTCCTTGTAATGCCCTATTCACTAATGATAAGAATTTGTGTTATATATGGCACTAATGATGTATAAATAATATTTGAGGCAAGCAATTAGAAACCTAGGTATTTGGGTATTTTACTTTCAGGTGGTGATGGCGCTACTCAAATACTGGCCAAAGACTCATAGTCCAAAAGAAGTTATGTTTTTAAATGAATTAGAAGAAATTTTAGATGTTATTGAACCAACTGAATTTGTGAAGGTTATGGAACCTCTTTTCAGGCAGCTAGCAAAGTGCGTCTCCAGTCCCCACTTTCAGGTTGGTCATTCTAATACATTTAATTGTCTGTTGTTGTTTTTAAAAAAATTAACATGACATGCCAATAGTCAGTTATTAGTCAATTTGAATTACAGGTAGTCGTTTAGTGACTACCTTTTTAGTGACTAATTAAACTTGCAACAGAGCTGGATGACTGGTTGTTATAACTGGTCTTTGAAGTTCTGGCTGGTGTAGCAGGCCTGCGGTTGCATGATTGTGATCTGTGTGCTCAGCAACAAGCTCAGATTTCTGATGAGAATAGCATCTTGCAGGCAAAGGATCATGATTTGTGATATTTCTGGTCAGTTAGTATCTGCCCTGTTCTTGCGTTAAGATACTGCCCCGTTCTTGCATGATGTAGTGCCTTGTTCCTGCAGGGCTGCGGCTGTTTTTGCGCCCCACAGTGCAGCGGCACCCCGTTTTCACATGGCGGTGGCTTGTTTTCGCGCCCAGAGGCGCAGCGTTAGTATCCTGTTTTTGTGTCCAGAGGCGCAGCAGTGGTCCATTTTTGTGTCCCGAGATGCAGTGGCAACCCGTTTTTGTGCTCCACGGCCACGGCGCTAGTGCAAGTGAGGAGGTGTGTGCACACTGGCCAGCCTGATTCACAACCTGATGGCCAGTAGGCCACGGCCCACTACCGGGCTGCGACCCACAGATTGGGGACCCCTGATCTATATAATAGATGTTGCATGCAGAGTACATGAACTGCTAGAAATAGCTCAAATAAGATTAAAGCATGATTGCATCATCAAAAAGAGAATATAATAGGCATTTTACAGTTTGTATAAGTTGCTAAATGGTTAACTATCTCATGTACCTTAGGTGGCAGAACGAGCACTATACTACTGGAATAATGAATATATTATGAGCTTAATCAGTGACAATGCAGCTAAGATTTTACCTATCATGTTTCCATCCTTGTATCGAAATTCAAAGACTCACTGGAACAAGTAAGAATCTTTTTGTTTTATATTTCTTGATACATAAAATCTAACATAGCTCAGTTGGAAGACTTTTTATAAATTATGGTAGTGTTTGTGTGGTGCTCTTGAATTTCCCATGAATATAAAGAACATGAGACTATTCCTTCAATACAATCAGTGAAGCTATACGTTACATCTTATGAGGGACTGAGAAAATGTGCAGATCTTTACATGTGTAATTTGTTCTGAATTTCAGCTCACCCTCAAAGGCTGACATGAATTAATTTGACATTGGCACAACTTACAAAAGGCTTAAGTATCAGATTTCTACACCACTTTCTGCCAAATGCTCAATGTACATGAGTAATACAAATGTGTGCTTGTACATCCTGCCCCCCAAATCCACTATTTAAAAATGTTATTATATTTATTAATTTTATAGAATTTATAGGCCATTCCATCAATCAACTCTGGCATACAACCACTCAAATCCATAATTTGGCTTACAGTATAACAAAGGGATTATTTTTGGTGGATAATAGGTTATGTGGATAAGAACGTGGGTAGAACTTTCAGCCATAAAAGAATGTTTCATATAGAAGAGAGGAAATAAAACATGTTTCTCCTATAAGCTGCAAATAAACTAAGAATTACCTATAGGGTAACCAAGGATACTGAATAAATCTACCATTAAAAAAATACAAAGTAAGTAAGCAGTATAACTATTACAGGTTTGCTTTTGGATCAATATGAGATTATTTTAACAAAATATTTGCAATATCAGTTCCTAAATTGCTATAATAATTAGATACATGAGTTGATGAAGCAACCTAATTTTTTCCCCAAAATGTGTTTATAATAGAATATAGACTTTTAGATTGTATAGCTGTGTTCATTGGGAATTTTTATCCTGATGTATTTGTAATATATATTTCAGTTAGGTATATTCACATCTGTCAGTATAATTAAGTTACACTACTGCTAATTAGTGGGTGATGAATATATCTTTTCTGCAAAAGTTGCTATGTGGAATTTTGCTTTATACAGTATTGCCAGATTTCAATTCGTAAACTTATCTGCATGTTAATATGGGGTAAAAATAGGAGTTTGTTTTACTAATGAAAAGTAATAGTTTGTTTTGTTCTCTGTGATCCACACCAATAGGTTCTGTGTCTGCTCAAACCATCATTTGAACTTCCCAGAGTTTGAACTTTTTGTGGTAGCTTCATCTTCCTGTCCAAATCCATAGAGTAATCATACTTCACACTAATCTTTTCAATTCTTTTTTGTTAGACATAAGACCAATATGTATCATGAAATGTTTTTTTCATACAGTGGATATAAAAAAGCTATACACCTGCTAAAATGCCTTTTGAGATGCAAAAAAAAATGAGACCAAGATGAATCACCTCCCAATTTTTTTTCTACATTTAATATAACATGTGCAATTCAACTGAAAAACAAAGTGAAATATTTTAGGGTGGAAAATAACAATAAAAACAGACAATAATATAGTTGCATAAGTGTGTATACCCTTAAACTAATACTTTGTTAAAGCACCTTTTGATTTTATGTCAGCATTCAGTCTTTTTGGGTAGGAGCCTATCAGCATGGCACATCTTGCCTTGGGAATCTTTGCCCACTCTTCCTTGCAAAAGCGCTCCAAATCTATCAGATTGCAAGGGCATCTCCTGTGCACAACCTTCTTCAGGTAACAGATTTTCAACTGGATTCAGGTCTGGGCTCTTGATGGGCCATTCCAAAACTTTGATCTTCTGGTGAAGCCATTCTTTTGTTGATTTGGAGTTTTGCTTTAGGTCATTGTTGCGTTGTGTTCAACTTCAGCATTCCATCAGAGGCCTAAAAGTTTTGTGCCAGAATTGACTGATATTTAGAACTGTTCATAATTCCCTCCACCTTGACTAAAGCCCTAGTTCCATCTGAAAAAAAAGCAGCCCCAAAGTATAATACTGCCACCACCATGCTTCACTGTTGGTATGATGTACTTTTGGTGATGTGCAGTGTTGTTTTTGCGCCAAACATACTTTTTGCAATTATGGCCAACCATGGTCTCATCAAACCATAACACGTTTTTCCACATGCTTTTGTCAGACATAATACAGGTTTTTGCAAAATGTAGAGAGGCTTGGATGTTTTTCTTTGTAAGAAAATGTTTCCATCTTGCCGCCCTACCTGACAGTCCAGACATACAAAGAATATGGGAGATTGTTGTCACATGTAGTACACAACCAGTACTTGCCAGAAATTCCTGTAGCTACTTTAATGTTGTTGTAG
The DNA here is from genome assembly GCF_001527695.2 of Protobothrops mucrosquamatus. Taxonomy (NCBI): domain Eukaryota; kingdom Metazoa; phylum Chordata; class Lepidosauria; order Squamata; family Viperidae; genus Protobothrops; species Protobothrops mucrosquamatus. Next base: position 190,959 of record NW_015388405.1, read on the forward strand.
GCCTCTTGGCAGTCTCTCAGGCCAGTTTTCTTCTTTTTTCATCAGTTATGGAGGAACAACCAGTTCTTGGTAATGTCACTGTTATGCCATATTTTCTCCACTTGTTGATGACTGTTTTCATTGTATTCCATGGTATATCCAATACCTTGGACATTTTTTGTACCCTTCTCCTGACTAATACCTTCCAACAGTGAGATTCTTTTGATGCTTTGTAAAGTCTTTGCAGACCTTGGCTTTTGTACACCTTGTATGTTATACTAAAGATGTTTTGATCCATATACTTGATATATTCCTCATACGAGAACCAGTTTAGTAGCCAGTTAAAGGCACTGAATTAAAGTTCACTAGCAGACTATAAGTTTTAGTCCTGCCTTAGACACAACAGCCAACTGAATGTCTTTGGACCAGTCTTTTCCTTTCAGCCCTAGGAAGATGGCATATTATTTCCAAAAAGATTTGCCAAGAAAATTTCATGGACTTGTCTATGTATATGGTAGTAGTTAAGTCTGGTTGAAAGAAACACATCCAGGAAAAGGTCCCTCATCTGCTGTTCCTTTTAGTAAAAGTGAAAAATGCCAGTTTAGCTTTTGTTTAGCTTTTGTTTCATTAATAATTTTCCTAATGGTGATTGCTGAATACTACTTCTGTGAAGATGGTTTTCTGGTATGTTAGTCAAATTTTTATGAAATTGTTCATATTATTTTTCTTCTTCCTTGCTATTTACCACTTGAAATTGATCTAGAATTTATCCTAGAAAACGTTTTATCATCGAGATGAATAAGTGACTTCTACCACATATTCAGACCCATCTTATTTCATCTTTTATAGCAAACTAATTCTTGAGTCAGAATTTTCTTACAAAGTCATTCTTAAAATTCCATTTGTTTCAGATAATTATTTGACCTTCCTTCTTTCTATTCTCAGTCATTATTTTAGAACATCACTCCATATCTTGAATGTCCTTCGGGGATTTGCTTCTAACTTTAAGAAGTTTCAGCAAGCCTCATATCTATTCTTTTGCTATTGGGAAGCAGACAAAGGATTACTGTTGCCTCATTAGATTAGTCATACTTATCATCAAGCTGTGCTATGACATGATGAAGCATATTGAATATAAGAATCTTTGCAGTGAAAGGAAGGTAGAATTTGGAAGAGCAGTTTTGTTCATCTATAAATCTCTGAACCACTTCCCATATTCAGGGATGCAGCTTACTATTCCCCCACTGGTGTGAATTTCAGAGACCATGATGAAGAAGAACTAATTACTGACCTGAATTGTGATTCTTCAAGTGGTCTTCTGTGAATTCACACAGCCTACTATCCATCCCTGTTAGGTGCTGTGCATCACTGGGTCTGAGGATATCTCCACAGCAACTAACAGAATCAGCAGAAACCATTCCCAGTGCATATGTAGTGGGCAAGATGGCAGTTTCCTGCCAAACATTCTAACTCTGGGATATGTGCAACTGCACAGATGCAGAACACATTGGTGTGTATTCACAGAATTCGTAAGTATTATATTCCTCATTGACTCTTTAGTTTCTGTGTGCCACTTTTAGCTAATGGAAACATCCATTTGCTTTGGGGGCTTTTTGTGAATGTATGCACTGCAAAGCCTGAATCTATTTTGAATCTGTTGTTTTTTTTTACTTTATAGGACAATACATGGCTTGATATACAATGCTCTGAAACTCTTCATGGAAATGAACCAAAAATTGTTTGATGACTGCACTCAGCAATTTAAAGCAGAAAAACTTAAGTGAGTTTCTTCTTAACATGTTTTCATTTTTATTTATCATTCATATCTGTGAAAACATCCTGCTGTGTTTGTTATAAATTTTGTACTGCACTTCTGTAGATATTACAGAGAACAGAACAGAAGCTGGGAGACACATCCATGTGCCTCTGGAGGCTGGATTGGGGCTCCGAAGGCATTTTTCAGGCCACTGCAGCCCAGATCTGAGGCTGGGGGATACTTCTGCGCCCGCTGGCAGCCCAATCTGGGCTCTGGAGGCATTTTCCAGGTCGCTACCCGGATCTAAGGCCGGGGAATGCTTCCGCGTGCCCCCCCCCCCGTTTGATCTGGGCGGCAGCGGCCTGGAAAATGCCTCCAGAGCCCAGATCAGGGCGTGGAAGATTTCCCCGGCCTTAGATCCGAGCCACAGCGGCCTGGAAAAGGCCTCTGGAACCTGGATCGGGCCGCTGGAGGGGTGCGGAACGCTTGTAACTCAGGGATTACCTATACATTCTTCAGAATCATCAAAGAAAGCTTTTAGTATATTCAGAAAAGATCAGAATGGAATTGTAAACATTTAATTGCTTAAATATATTTATTAATTGTATAGCACAAGATATTGCTTAAAACTAAACAAAGTTTTGCTTAAAGGATAAAGCCAGGGGCTTCATTCTGATACTATAATTATCCATTTTTGTTCAAAAGTAAAGAGGAATTTAAGAATATTCAACTTGTCAAAGAATGTCTTTAAAAATTCAGTTTAATATGAATTGTTATTTTTTTTCATTTTGCCTGCACATACATGTTTCGTACTTTAAGTTATGAAAATGTGGAAAGTAGAGAGAAAGCAACAAATCAGAGCAATTGTATAGCTGATTATAAGAATGGTGTCCCCCCTCCTCCCCCGGTGTATTTGTGTGTGTCTTTTAATCTCTGCTTCCTACCCTTTTTTTCCTCTGGGATTATTGTTTATCCATAATTCTAATATCTATTTATAATGCATCAAAAAGAATAAATGTGAAAAGTTCCCGTATTTCCTATCTTTTTTATGTTAATTTAATTCCTTTATGTTCATTAAGCGTTGCTTAGTATGTGTGAATGTTCCTTTTTTCCCCTAGGGAAAAGCTAAAAATGAAGGAACGGGAAGAAGCTTGGGTCAAAATAGAAAATCTAGCCAAATCAAATCCTCAGGTAAGGCATTCCGAGGATGAATATTTTAATTTAGATCTAATTGGAAGAATAAAGATTACCAAAGTAACATTTATTTACTCTTCTTTTGTAGAAATGTAGCTTTATATTTATATCCTTTAATGATTTCCATTGACAATAGGAATCATATGAGAGCCTAGAATCCCCACTCACCCACCCACAAATCCCACTCTTGCTCTGCCACATCTGGAATTTAGAATATCATTTGATCCTAGCTGCACATAGCATAAAGCTAAAGCCATAGCAATTCATAGTTATTTTCCATTGTTTCTTTGTTGCCCTAATTAGTAATGACCAACAAGATCATTTTTCATTATTAAATGACCTTTTAAAGCCATCAAAGTTAATGGCCATGACAATATCTCTAATAACAAAATTCCATAAATTAAATACTCTTTGAATTTCTTCCCTTTAATCTCCCTGAAGCTTTGCCAAATCTCTTGCTTTTAAGAAAATCAAGTTACATTTTATTTCCGATTTGAAGCTAAAATGTTCATCCAAATGTGGACTGATGTTAACATTTCTGGCAGTGAAGTGCCTGAATTGTTATAGCTTCTAACAATTTTAAGAATCTGAGATTTGCTATAAAAAAAAAATCTGACATAACTTTTTGTATTTGGTTAGTACTCAGTATATAGTGACACCTCTCTAGTGAGCAGTCCTGTTGCAATGGAAACAGATGGGCCTTTAATTGAAGACTTGCAGGTGCTGACAAAGGGTGTGAAGGAAGAAGCTTGTCCGGTAAGCATATACAGGTAGTCCTCCAGTTAAGATGGCATTTGGAGCTGGAATTTCTATAGCTAAGCAATGCACTTGTAAAGTGTGACATCACCTGACCACGTCACTTAGCAATAGCAATCCCTGTATTATTGCATTCATTAAAGAAAGGTTGTGGGTCATTCAGTGAGTACCTCCCTGCAGCTTCCTGCTGGAAGAACCAAAGTCAGTGGAGAAGCCAGCAGGAGGTTGCAAGTCCAAAGTAGTTTGCAAGAAGGCCAGCAGGAAGTAAGTGGCTGCTGCCAGGTAGAAAAGTGTGAGCACGTGGCAGGGGAGGCGTGGCGCAAGCACAGCAGGGTTTGAATGGCTGCTGCCAGGTGGGAAAGGGTATGCAGGTGGCAGACGATGCAAAGTGAAAGAGCAGTGGGCTTGGGGTGGCTGCTGCCAGATGTGTGCAGGTGGTTGGTGGGAGGTGAGGCACGCATGCAGGGCTTGGGTGGCTGCTGCTGGATGTGTGAGTGGCAGAGAGGCACAGCATGAGCTCAGCAACACTTGGGATGCTGCTGTTGGATGGGGGAGGCTTACCAGTGCATGAGGGTGCATGAGTAACTGGGGAGGGTGCACAAGTGACCAGGGAAGTGTAGTGCAAGTGCGGTAAGGCTCAGGGAGGATGCATGGGTGGGAGAGATTTACCCATGTAACTTGCTACCTTCCTGGCCAGTTTTCCTACTGACTTTGCATGTGGGGAAGGTTGCAAATCGTGATCAGGTGATCACAGGATGCTGCAATTGTTATAAGTGCAAACTGGTTGCCATGTGCCCAGATCATGATTGGGTGACTTCAAGGGTGCTCAGATGGCTGGAACTTTTAGGATCAGTCATAATTGCTGCTCTTTCAACACCGTTGTAACTTTGAATGATCACTAAATGAGCGGTTGTTAACTGAGGACTACCTGTAGAGAGAGAGAGAGAGAGAAATAGCTTATTTTTTCCAAATTTGATTCAGAACTATTTACTCATGAATTGTACAATTTGTTTAAAATTGCAACAAATTGAAATGAACAGAATAATTCCAGTAATTTTTAAATTATCACTTCATTTGTTTGTTATCAGAATGGTTTTAATACATGCTAAATTTGGTTTTACTTTGTACTTGAATTGAATAATTGTATACTTCTGCTTAGCTCAGTGGTTCTCAACCTGTGGGTCGGGACCCCATTTGGGGTCGATCGACCATTTCATGGGGGTCGCCAAGCAAGGCTGTCCGCCATTTTTTTGTCCATTTTTCCCCCTTTTCCGGCAGGTGCCTTACCTCCCTTGGGCTGGGCCAGCTGGTGGTCGGCCTGCTCCGTCTCTGCCGCTTGCCAGCTATGCCTCGGCCGGCGCAGGGGGCGGAACCACGCATGCGCGGCACTCCCGGGCAGGGAAAGTCCTCGACTTACGACCGGTTGGGTAGTCCTCGACTTACGACCAGTTTAGTCCTCGACTTACGACCGGTTTAGTCCTCGACTTACGACCGGTTTAGTCCTTGACTTACGACTGGTTGGGATCGCGGCATTAAAAAGGTTGAGAACCACTGGCTTAGCTCATAAACTAACATACTAGTTCTAATTAGTTTTACCCAATATCATAAAGAAGAATAGAAAATAGCTTCATAGTAGCTACTTTTTACTCTTTTGCACAGATAAGTACTAAAATGCTTCTAATGGATACAGCTTGCCAATTTTTAAAGGGTGGAAAATCCAATTGTCAAACATCAAACAGTCAATAATTGCAGGCCTGGGACCCTGGTAATATTCATGTCTCTTAATATTCTTAGAGGCAAAAAAAGTTTTAAAATATACCTATAACTACTGATACATTACTATCAAAATGTATATATGGGGTTATTGAATAAATCATTATTTTAAAGCAGTAAACTACACTTCAAAACTCTGACTTGTTTTTCTCACTTGATTACTGATTGTAAATGTGAGGTCTGAACAGGAGTATGTGGTTTGATTTCCCCGGGAGGCTGGGGAGGGGGGGTGTCATTAGCTTTTGTACTTTGTCAGCACATATGTTGCCTGTTTTTCACCATGCTTTTTGATAAAAATAGAAAAATTAAGGAGCGTGCAACTGAAAACACATTCTTAAATTATGGTTTTTAATGCTATAAATCTTTGGAAGTCTTATCGGAGTATAGTGGTTTATAAGAATATTTATTTAAATATTCTTTATTTACCATTTGGTAAATGATAAATAAAACTTTTGAGTGCAACTTAATACAGGTTACACTTATGTGTAGCCAACAAACTGAATATCAGTGCAGAGCATGGGAATAAAGATTAAGTACAGGAGAAAGGAAATAGCCACATGTAATCTCTTTTGCTTGGCCATATTGGCTCAAATAGTTCCTATTGAGAGGATCTGATAAAGTACCTGCCACCACTTAAATTATCAGACCTTGAATTTGCACTCCCCTGCCTTCTTCATTAATTTCATGTATTTTCTTGGGACTGTGTGGCTATCATAAGAGACCAGGAAAAGACACAGATATAGCAAATGCCTCGATTCCTAAACCTGAACTGTTTATCCCACTTTGTGACCAAATACTACACAATTCTAGCCATAATATATTTTACTATAGTCCTGTTACATGTACCAGAGTCATTGGGGTCCCTCCACTACCTCTCAAAGGTTTTTACCACCTGCATTATACTAGTAACATACAAGTAATTGTTTAGCAACCACAGCTGGGGCCAACAATTCAGGTACAAGCTAAGCGATAGTTTATAATTGTATCATGATAATAGTGTAATTGTATCCTGAGGACTTACGTTCATATGGTATAGATTCCTGGTAAATATAACCAGGGCTTCATAGAGAAAGGCTTTAAATCCCTTTGCCTGCAGACCATGCCCTCCATATATCTTGACGCGAGATTTTGGACATCACTATCCTTGTAGTTTTGGTCAAGTGGAGGACATCCATAATGTCCTCCACTGCCCCATTTAAAATGAGATTAAGGCCAAATTACTGTCAGCAGGTGAATTCAAGGGACCCAACCTTGGAAAATTCAACTATCTTCTTGCAGACATGTTTCTAACTGTTAGCAACAAAGTTGTTATCAAAACTAAGAAATAAATAAAACTAAATAAAGAAATGAATATTATCCTAGTTATAGCTTTGGCTTTGTTTTGCTGTGACCATTTTACATCTAAGGCTCTTAGTCTCAGTGTTTTACAGTTATTTTATTGTATTTTATGACACATTGTATTTTATGACCTGTGTTTACAACAATAAGCTTACTTACTCTATATAAATAGAGCAAATAAACTTTGTACTGAATGGCTTCCTGGAGAATCAGAAACAAACAGGAACAACTTCAGGGGAATGCCATAGCAGAATATGGCAAACTCCAAAAATTACAGGGAGACGGGGTGCTTTTGTTCTACTGAAATCTGCTTTCTTTTACTGTTTTTTTTCATTCTTGTTTAAAAGAAAACAAGTTTTAATGTTTTATTTTCACTTTTTATGTTTTAACTTAGATGTAACTGTAACCTGCCCAGAATTACCCTATGGTAAGATGGGCGGCCAATAAATTTTATAAATAAATAGCACTTTTTGGTGTAAGAAATCTCTCAGGTTTTTTTTTTAAACATTGCTTTTTTTTATTGCAGGGACTGATTGAGCAAAAAAGGGAACGTCCTATAGTACGGCGCAAGTCTGAATTGCCTCAGGATATCTATACCATGAAAGCCTTGGAGTCTCATTGCCGAGCTGAGGATCTACTATCACATGATGGGCATTAGACTAGTCAAGTGATATCTTATTTGGAGAAAAACAATTTTTTCTGGACTCTGTTCCGCAGTAGAGAACTTACCTTTTTTTGTGCCATACTGATCAGTTACACACAAGTCAAAGCTTTTGTTCAACCCCATTCTGTTAGGCAATAATTTCAATACAGTGTAAGCAGCTCAAGATAAGTAGTTCAAACAATGGTGAATTACCTAATTCTGTAATCAGAAACTTGAGTTGATTAGTATTAAACAAAGACATTTTCTTGGTGCTGTTGGCATAGTACCAACCAGTGGGAAGCATGCATTTTCTCCAGTTATTGTTGAAAGGAGAGCAAATTATTTTAGTGCAAATTATCAAGCACTGCTGCTGAGCAACCATTCAGATATTTCAGGCCTCTTCAAACATAATTTTTTGTTTGTATATTAAAAGCAGCTCTATATAGAAAAAGGCATGAAACTATGACATCTATCATGTTTCACATCCGTACATGTGCTAGTAAATTTAAATCGGTTGCAGTTTCAGGTTTTTGTCCATAATATCCATGTGCATACAATGAAGTGCATGTGTGACAATCCACACAGGAGTTCCATGTTTTTTCCTATCTTGATCAGCTTATAACGAGGATAAGATGAAGTGAACTTGCATGACTTTTCTTATGTAAGTCCTCTGAAATAATGAAGGTTGCACAAGACAAGTGCCAGATGAACTGAGCCTATTTTCTTTCTCTCTTTCCTCTGCCTGCCATTAGTACCATGACAATGTTCAAAGTTCTCAATTCATATATAACTATTGAGCATTTTATAAATCTGGGGAGAAAAATACTCAAAGGGGGGGGGGGAAATTGCATTACTGCCTTGATATATTCTGGCTGTTTGGAAAGTTATTAATTCTTTAATACAGAATGCTAATTTTCATGACAATCTTAATCACGTCTAATTTCTAGAGAAATGGTTAAATCCAAATATGGTTCCAGATAGGAGACACCCTTGGTTGAGTACTTTGTATGGATTGAAGCCATATTTTCTGGTCCGTTAGCACGAAGGACAAAATATTTTGGAATTGAGCTGGTAGAGAAGTTGTGCTCCTAAAAATAAAAATATGTCTGCCTTGGCTAAAAGTAAATTGCATTTTTAAAGTAATTGCATATATTTCTTGGTTTCAGAATTACTATTTATCAAAATGGCTTCCCTGTTTTTCTCTCTTTTTTTAAAGTTTTAGTATATGGAATATGTTACCTGCTAAGAATCTTTACAGACATCAGGACATAAATTAATTTGGATACATTTCCCTAGCTGTTATTGTTTAGAGAGATGCATCTTAGAAAATTTAGCGTAGACAAATTTCCTCTAATGGCATTCCAACTTTTTCAGATACCTAAAAGCTGAGAAGTTATAGTAATTCTGCTATCAATATCTATATTTTGGTGAAATAAGTGTACAGAACATGTACAGCCCTCAAGTAAAAAGGAAAAATCATCTGCATTGCTGTTGATCTTCAAATGCTGCTATGTATTCTATAACATTACTTGCCCATTATGAATTTTCTTCTATCTGTTCTAGATGGGAAAGCACAAATAAATTTTCAAAAAAATGTATTGTGCTTTGTCTTTAATATTTGATTGCTCTCAGGGTAGCCAGTATTTTAGACTTTAGTATCTCAAGAGCAGTTTCAGATCAATTTGATTTAGAATGAGTTTTTTGTTTTTTTCTTATCTCTACCACTAACAAAATTTGCAATTGCTTTAAAATAGTCCTTTTAACGAATATATCTTCATCCATAATAAAAAATTTACAAAGCAGGCATTTGGGGACCAGAGCCTCCTTGTTGGTCTCAAATATGAAATGTCCAAGGTATATTATGAAAATTAAGAATAGATCATATCAGGTGAGAATGATGGGAATTAGTGATAAGAAAAAATTGAATATAAAGACCACTTCAAGCTTCAAACAAATAGCTATTTTTGTGAATATAATACCTGTCAAACTTGAAATAAAAGTATGCTTTGCCATAATGAAATACAAATAATTAAAGCAATTTAAAAATGTCTTCTCCATTTTGATGAGGGGAAGGGTGCTTTTATAATTGCATAAAGCAATGTATGTATTTTGATATACCATTGTTTGAACTTCCCATCTTTAGCTGATAATTTATCAAATATCTTCTTTATAATTTGGCTGTTCAGTAGGTTCATGAAAGAGGGTTTTGAGAAGAAGCAGTCTAATTTTAACCTGGGGAATGGGGGAATGAGAAAATACTGTATATCAATGTTTGGTTGACTGTGTAACGCTCAGCATATAAGATCTTTCACTGTCTAAATTTTACTTTTGCTCTTTACTGAAGATAAACATTCACCAAAAATTAACTATTCTGGAGCAGGTAGCATTATTGCCATCACAATTTGTTCTAGAAATTTCAGGCTAGTTCACAAACTTGCCTAAGCATACTAAGATTTAGTAGTATTAATTTGTTTGGCTTCCTTCTTATCCCCATGTTATGTTTTATACAAGTTATGTATTAAATTATTGTTAAAACAAATACATCCCAAATAAAGTGTACAAATAAAAAATAGTTTTGGTGATTGTTACTCTTCATAAAGTTCAGTGTTACCTATCTTCCCATGTTCTCCAGAACCTTATGCCTGTACATCAGGAATGTCAAAAGAATATTACAAGTGTCTTCTTTTGTGTGGCTTTAGTATGGCTTCATTTTAATATTGTACATACATTGTACTTTGTTTTATTGTAATGAGTAATAAAAATGTAGACTTCATATTTTGTACAGAATGGTCCTATGTACAGAATAAAACATTCCTAGAAATAGCAAAAAAATAGGTAAGTGGCACAATTTTTCTTTATACCTGTATCTTTATGCTTTAGTGGAATGCTATGTTAATGTACCAACATATTTTTAATATTTTGTAATTTGGATTTTTTGTTCAAACATTGTTTATGGAAAAACTTCATACACCTGCCATTTAATATGCTCTTTTATCTAGTTTTTAAATTCTACAAATGGTGTATTCTATGGATTAAATAAAGAAGAAATGGAATTTTATCTGCTCATCATAACACGGCTTTTAGCCCTAATATAGAACATTGTAAAGTGTGGATTACATAAGTGTCTAAGAAATACTGAGCAAACATCCAAATTTATAGAATATCCACTTAAACTTCCATATGTTCTTACAGCAGTGGAGGAATCTGTATTGATGGTAGCAAGAAGAAAATTATTCTTATTCTTAAAAGGAAATAAAATACAAACTGACAGCAAACCTCATTCCTTACTAGCACTAATGATGTTACCTAGTTTGGGTAATAAAATGTCTGCAAGAAAACAAGCAAGCTCAGAGAGCACCAAGGACCTCTCATTTCAATCCTGAGCTACAAATATTCTCCTTTATTGGAAAATTATTCTTATCCTTTCTTTCCCCATAATAAAGCAAAGAGACAACTTTCCAGACAACTTTGTCTCCAGTTTCTCCTACAGTGCCAGTATTCCCTGCAAAAAAGTACGACAATGGCTATCCTGATCCCACTGAATTGATCCTCTGGAAGCTGAGGAAGTTTGTTCCATCCACTAACAGAAAAATTTGGCTGGCATCCTGTCTGATTAATACTGCTTATCACCATGTAAAACCTATAAAATATTGTCTGAAAAATATGAAATCCATTTTTCTTCAGTTAAACTCAAGATGGCTGACATAAATTTTCCTGTCAGGGTTTCAGGCATATCTGAAGAGACAGTTAAATAGAGGATATTGATTGTTACCTATTGCAATTTTTATTCTTGCCCCTTCTGAAATTGTCTGAGGGGTCACATAGTTCGTAGCAATTCAGTATTTTTGTATAAAAATAATTTGTTTATACGCTGTAGTTTAAAATATGATTTGTCTTCCATTTCCCAAAACTAGAAAACCAAATTAAATGAGTCAAAAATATACATAGCACCACTGTATCTTGAGGACAGCAAATTATGAAAAAGTAGAAATACACCGGTACTCAAATAAATTGACAAATTATTTGTCATATAATATACTTAACAGACCAAAAATGGCCATTTGTGTTAATGTCTGCAGTGAGTTAGATTAGATGTATGAAACCTCAATAATGCAGCTCTTCTATAAAACAGTATTTTGTTGTCATGTTTTGAAGTCTAAGACTTACCATATTCCAGAAGTTATAGAAAACCTAATGTGGGTTATGGTGTCATGGATACTATTTTATAAAACTATTGTACATATCAGTTTTTCCCTGTCTTCATACAAAATAGAGGATATGACGTATCTTCACAACTGCCTTTATAGTCTGTCTTCCTTAGTTAAATGGAAATACATGATGAGTTATACCCTCCGGCTTTTGAAATGCAGCATCACTTAATTTTTCCATTCCTATCTTCCCCTCCCACCCAAACACAACAGGTCTTCAAGGCTCTAGATATCTTTACAGAGAAAGCTGCAGTAGCTGTGGAATGGAGAGTAAATAAATACTGGTCCTCTGCCTGAGCAAAGTGCTATTATATGTAACCAATGACCTGAATAGCAAGTGAATTCTCAGAACATTTATTGTCATTAATTTGTGCTTTTCAAAATAGCATATTTATGTTATTGCATGAGTGTACTACATAGAAGGCTTATACAGTGTATCTTGATACTCAACTGCTTTGAAACTCATCAAATTTGGCACTCGACATATTGATGGGAAAATTTTGTCCCTGTATTCATTGATTGTTTGGTATTCAATGCATAAGCTAGAACTTAGTGTTGGCTGCCTTGTGACTCCCTACATTATTCCTTATAGGAAAAAATTGTTCGGTACTCATCGTTTTTGATACTCATTATATTCTCCCAGAACCAATTAATGATTAAGTACCAAGGTACCACTATTTGTATGTTTATTAAACTGATACAAATTATTACATTACTTTAAAAGATTACTTTAAACCAAAGCCAAGGACAGCAGTTCTGCATGAACAAGATGGACCAATGTACCTATTGCTGATTCATACTCTGACCACACATCTGATTTCCCTTAGTGACAAAATCTAACAGGCTGTATACATTTTAAGGCTATCCTTGGATGGTATTAGAAATATGTTAGCACTGCTACCATTAAAGATAACTTAGGTCCCATTAGTCTGAATGAGATATCATGGGGGGAATGACAGAATCTGCCAGCTTGACTTCAAATTGTAGTCAGGTATAATGAGGGAAAGGTCCCATAGGAATAAGAAGATGGAGCAGCCATAAAATGGGAACGCTGTAGCCAAATCATTATTTCTGCTCAGTTGGAGATGAAGGGATAGATGGAAAGTCAATCTTTCCTTATTTTCTGGTCCCAGTTTGACTAACACATCATTCTGGTTTTGATTGTCTTTGTTTTAATTAAAAATGAAATCCATTTTAAAATTTTTAAATTATTTTTAAAAAAGTGTTTCCATTGTGAGGAACACTGGTCAAATTGGTCAATAGTCAACCAAGTCTGGGTGACTTAGTGTATCATGTAAACAAGCTCAAAATATTCTGCTGTTGTGAATAAGTATAATTTGGACATTCTGTGTAGTTAGGACGGAATTCTTTCTAAGTTCCAGAAGCTATCATTTACTCATATCAGGTCCCCCAACTTCTATGCAGCTTCCATAGTCCAATTTCATTCAAAAATACATAGCTAATAGTTACATCTCACTTTATACTAAGCTATTTTTCATAGTTTGGCTGGAGTTACACATGCAAAGCATATCATAGCTCTGCACAATGAACAAACCTAGATTTTGTGATTTATAAGCCAAAGTTTACACTTACATTACTGGGTTGATCCAGCCAATAGTTGTTTATACAGTAGTATTTTAAAAAACAATTTTCATTTAGCATAATACTATATAAAAGTCTGAGAGTTCCCAAATGATGCTCCCAGGTATGAATTAAATGTTACAAATAATTGTGCTACAAGTTAATTCAGAAATAAGTCCCATCTCTTTAATGAAGTTTTCTATCAATGGTTAATTACTACTTGATAGTTGCCAGAATATCTGGCCCTCTTCCAGCCATTCTATTGCAATTTAGGAAGAGGTTGAGGCAGCAAGAAAAATAAAGGCTTCTCCACACGCAGCAAAGACAGTTCCAAAGCTGTTCCTGGTTTGTTAACCTTCACTGCCACTATTGTGCGGTTGCTATGAATTCTGGGGCCAGTCCTTCTGGGGATTTCCTTCATCTTTGTCAAGATCTCTCAAGGAACACAGCATAAAGATTAGTTCTGTGTTTGGATCACACATCTGTCCCAACCTTAGTGATGCAATTATATTTTTCATAATCCATTAAGGATTAGCACTTGTTTTAACCTTTTCAGCATAAGCCTATGAACCTAATGAACTTACTGTGAGGTCTGAGTTTGGCTGAGGTTAACGCTAGCGTTAAAGCTGACTGATCTACATGGCCTAAGTGTTTTTTCTTCGATCAGAGGAAAGTCCAGAATATCAAGAAACAGTCGCGGCATAAGTTGAAACTGAAGCGATTCCCACACTCCTATAACTAAATGCAGACTGAAAAGCTAGCATACTAGCATTTTGCGATCTTTCCGTAAGCACGGCCTTATTATGGCATTGGAACCAAACAAAATAATGCCTCGGGGAGAATAGATTAGGATTTTAGAAATTCAATTGCGATTCACGTAACTTTGGATAACTCGCTTGCCAAGGACTCAATCGAACTTCGCCGCAGCGGAAGTCCATCTTCCGAGCCGCATAATTTCCGACTACACTTCCCAGGATCCTCCGGGGCGTGCTGTCGCGAGGAGGCGTAGTTAAAGAACGGCGTCGTGGACGAGGCGGGGCTCAGTGCGAAGTTTCAGAACTCCGCGGCAGGGAGGCTCGGGAGCGGTTCTAACTGCTCCGTCCATCTCGACAGCCAGAAAGCCCATCAGCCATGTCCGATTCGGGCGGCGGCGGCGGCGGCGGAGGGGAGGACGGCGGCGGCCTGGAAGCGGCCGGCTCGACGGTGCAAAATGTGGCGGACGTGTCTGTGCTGCAGAAGCACCTGCGGAAGCTGGTGCCTCTTCTGCTGGAAGACGGTGGGGAGGCCCCGGCCGCCCTCGAAGCGGCGCTGGAGGAGAAGGGCGCCGTGGAACAGATGCGGAAGTTCCTCTCGGACCCGCAAATCCACGCAGTGCTGGTGGAGCGCTCCACCCTCAAGGGTGAGTCACCCACGGCGGGGCGGCCGCGCTTGCGCCCCGGGGTGCGCTCAGATGGGGCTGCAGAGGAGTTAGCTGGAAGCGGAGGAAAGAGCGATGGGCTGGGAGAGCGGCTCTCGCCCAGCGGTTAAGCCGCAGATGCGCGGGGGAGAAGGATGGAGAGGGTGTGGCCGCAGGCGGCGGCTGTCAAAATGGCGGCTCGTCTTGTTGCTCCTTTGTTTGCATTGTCGGCCGGGGCTGCCTCCACCCGGAGGACTCGATGTCAGCAGGCTTTCCCTTGAGAGGGTCCTGCGTAGTGTTGCTCCCCTTTAGTAGTGGCCGTCCGGCATTTTGCAGCCCGCATCCATTAGTTATAGAAGAAGCCTGTAGTCGCCCTGGCCCGAAAGAGTATCTTCTGCCTCTCCAGCCCCGACCTTGAAAGACTGGCGAAAGGGTGTGTGTGTCCTTAGTGTGTGGCTTTGTACCGCTCTATCTTGCAAATGCTGGCGATAATTGAATATTTGCCAGTGCCTTAAATGATGGAGCTTAGCTGACATAAACACGGCTGGCGCGAATCGGCCATGTTTGTTTTATCAATATTGTAAATCAGGTTTCATCTTTGGAGCACCAGATCCTAGCAAACTGATTTACCCGTCAGATCATTTGCGTCTCCAGTGTAGGCGTATATGCTCTGAATGGTACTGACCTTTTGCCATTTGCTCGCAATCCATGTCTTCTATGACTCCTAGTAAAGCATCATATATTGAAGTAAATTCTTTTCCCTGTAAATTTGAGGCATAAGCATCTGGGAAAGTTCTTTTGCTTTGTCAAAGCCTCAGACAAAGTGATCTGCCCCACTTTTAGGTGTGTCAAGGATTCTGCCTTCCTTGAATGCGGAATGAATGTAACTGATCATTGTGTGAGTACTTAAGATGCAAGAGAAAATTTAAAGTGGGCCATAGTACCTATTTGGAATGAACTTTTAACAAAAAAAAAAATGCTCAGCATTATACTGCACCCTGGCCTTACAGTGAGAATAGGATCATCAGATAGCTAGGAAATGAAACAATCAGATTTGCTTCATCAGTCTAATATGCTAGAATCAATAATTGACCCTTTCCACCTTAACACTTCAACTGATGAGTTGAAATATCTGTATTTTGCACAATAAACTCCATTATATATTGTTTGTATGCATTTTCATTGTAAATTATTTAATTACAAGATTAAGAAATATTTGGAAAAACATACTGCTTTCTTAATAACATTTTGCACTTCCTAATAAATACAAAAAGATTCTCAAGATGGAACACCTATAAGCCCCCATAGTATTATTGCAATTGCATGTGAACTTAGCAGTTTAAATGTATATTTCTATGGCTTACAGATAAATGTCTTTTAATTAAAAGTATATTACTATAGCATAAAAGCAAAAGTTTCTGTAAGTAAAATTCAGTTTCTTTGTCCAAACAATTATTGATTTTATAAAAGTAAGATTAGAAACAAAGAATATAAATCTAAAATCACACACTGTCACAGAACAGTATGAAAGGCTTGGTTGAAGAGATGAATTTTAACCTTTCTAAAAATGTAAACATGAATGCCCAAATACAGTTACTAATTGATTAAATTTGATAACTTGGGGGTGACAAGGAAGAATACCATCCAAATATCTGCAATTTCTTTAGGCAGTTTTAGAAGTAATTCAGGAGACTAATTGGAGACATTTCCTATGTAATATCAGAAGTAATCATTTGCAATACTTAAAATATTGATAGGTATTGTTGAAATTTCAGAAAGTAGTTAAGAATGTTTTTACTTTATATAAAAAACTAATTATTCCAGTACAGTAAACACATGCTTTCTTCTAAATGTTATTTGTGGTTGAAGAATTGTACAATGTTTGTAAGCATTCTCTATTCAATTCTACACACTGTTAATTCTCCAAAACTTCTAAATTAGTGGTAGGACTCATTTGTGACTAAGTATTTTTGAAAGGTATATTTGAATGTTTTCCGGATTGAATGGTAGATTCTTTTATGGTCTTTTACAAATAAAATAATTTTGATAAAGTTATTATAGACCGTGTAAATAGATTTACAGATTTGTTGGAACTATCTTGTGCACTACATTTTAAATCATGGTAATAATACAACTTGATTATTTGCCTCACTAAATCACCCTCCTTATTTCCAAAATCTGGGAATCGCTCTTTTTTGAGATGTGTTGTGCAGTAATTGCTAATATCACTTAAATGAGATCAACTAGTATTAAATGATAATCAAAATAGCACATTTTAGTTGATAATTCTGTTCATTATACACTGCCAAATAACTATACAAAAAGTCTAGACTTTTTTTGTAATTTAATAGATCCTTTGAATAAGGTAAGAATCATATCATGCAAATCTCTTAAATTTATCAAGCAAATCTAAATTGTATGCCCAAATTACTGACTTGAGATACAATACAATTTTGTAAAGTTTAAGCTGCAAGTTCTGATATATTCACTCAATATTTTATTTTCCAATGAGCAGTCGTGGTGGCTAACAAATATTTAAAAGGTGTTACACCAGTTAAAACCTGAAATAGTTTGTCAGTACTTAGAGAATTAGGCCAATCCTGAAACCCATAGTACCGTAGTTGTTTTCCTAATCTGGAAGCAATATCGGAAAAGGTCTTATCTTATAACTCAGATAGATGCAATTCTGATAGCAATATTTTAATGTCCACAAAGATTCATAATAGGAGATAGTGACTCAGATAATTAAGCTTAAACCATTTGGGGCACCTTAAATTATGACCAGTAAGCAATATTTCACTACAGTAGAGACTCATGTAATCCTTATTACAAGAATTAAACCAGTCTGCATTTTGCAGTTATTGCAGTTTTCTGAGACGTTTCAGGAGTATTCTGATACGGTGGGATTTTTGGGAAATTAATATTTCTTACCTGAATGACACCAAAATTTAATTCTCCTTTTTTTAATAAATTTCATCATTTTATTTCATTAAAAATAACTTGATTTAGAATAAACTATAAAGCAGAAATAATGCCAAGTTGGAGCATTTTAAAAAACAGATTGTTTTTAGAAAGTATGTCAATTTCTGATAAAAAGTGCATAAGATTTGAGCAGAATAATGGAGCATTTACTGGAGCATCTTTACTACCTGGAAAGGCTATGTCCCTGATCTTACATCTTGCAGGAACAGGTTTTTTTTTTCTTCTAAAACACAAAAATCTAGTAAACCTTGCTAAAAGTATTTTAGCTTTTTAATAAAAGAATAACAATATTTGTCAATTATGTCAACTGAATCCTTGATATTATGAAAAATGCTGAAAGTTCACTTAAGTATTTTTTTTCCTCTAGAGATGTATTGTTCAATCTCTTTGCTCTTTCTTTCTGTTTCCCCATTTGGGTGTGCCTTCCAGAGAGCAACGTCACTGCTGCATTGCAGTAGTGTCATTACTACAGCATTGTCAGCTAAGAAATTGATAATCAAATCCCATTTTCCTTAAGCCATGTTGGTTTCCTGTATGTTTATAAAGAATCCTCTAATATTTGAGAGAATTATAACTTTTAAGTAAATGTTATTTGCACTGAATCTTGACAAATTAGAATTAGAATTCTGCAGAAAACTATTTGTAAACTGTAAACTGGCTTAGTTCAGATACAAAAATGTTTAGAAAAAGACAATTTGTATAAAATAGTATAAACAATAGCAATAAACAATTCTAGCTTTAAGAATCTTCATTTCTGGAGCTTTGCCCACTCAACTCCCCAATCTCTTTAGCATTTTCTTTACACTTTCCTGAATTTAAACCAGTATAAGGCAAGGAACACTTGACTAAATGCAATTATTGAGGAATATATCTAAAAGATTTGAATTCTCCTTGACTAGATACTGCTTTATATAAGAGTAAGAGGAATCATTCAGTTATTTTTGCTCAACCATAATATATATTTTACTTTCATGCTTTTAAAAACTTTCACTTATTCATTTAGATCTTCCTAGGATAATTCCAGGAACAAAATATCAGTTAAAATTATTTTTTTAGAAGTCATGTACATATTTATACTTTCAGTCATTTTATTCAGAACTAATTTGTAAACCTTTTGAATAATTTATTGCAAGATAAAGTTAGGATAATACAAGACAAAATGGCAGTATATTGCAGAATATTTCTTGATACTGCAACTTCATCCAGATCTATTAGCAGTATGTTAAATTTGCATATTACTGTTGGTAATTAGAATACATTTTGGATGATTCTAGGCATGGACTTGTTTATTTTTCATTCTTTTTAATAAAATTGTGATTTAGAATGGAATAAATGATAAAGAACTCGAGTTGACTAATGACAATAAAATAAAACATTTCTGTATGTGTGAAACAAAACAAAAGAATGTAGTTTATCTGAATGATGATGTGGTGAACTATAGCAGTGGTGGCAAACCTATGGCACGGGTGCCAGAGGCGGCACTCAGAGCGCTCTCTGTGGGCACCCGCGCCATCGCCCCAGTCCTAGGCCTTCAGCTGGGTTTTATAAAACCTTTTTGCTTTAGGCCTCCGCCGCCGTATGAAAAAAAAAAGTTCAATCAATCAGTCAATTTCAACTTCTCGCGGGAAAAAAAAGATCTTGCAAAGTTGGAATTGATTGATTGAACTTTTTAGTCCCAACCAGTCTGCTGTTACCACTGCAGCCATGCCCAACCAATTGGCCACACCCAGCCAATGGGCTACACCCACCTGGCACCCAACGATGCATAAGTGGATTGTGGGTTGCGGTTTGGGCACTCGGTCTGTAAAAGGTTCGCCATCACTGAACTATAGTAATGCAGCAGATTTCCAGGAAGAATGAAGCATATTCCAAGGAGTTGGGTGAGACAAGAAACAGCATAGTCCACAGATGGGTTGTGGAAAAGGAAGAGATTTAGGGTAGCCACTTCCTAGACTCACCTTAGGTATATAGGTAGTCCTAGACTTACAACCATTTGTATGGTGGCCATTTGAAGTTACAAAGGCACTGAAAAAAATGACTTATGACCAGTTTTCACACTTACAACCATTGCAGCATCCCCATGGTCATATGATCAAAATTTGGACACTTCACAACTAGCATGTACTTATGTTCCACTGTCCTGGAGTTATGTAGTCACCATCTGTAATCTTCCCAGGCTTCCAACAAGCAAAGTCAATGGGGAAACCCAGATTCACTTAACAACCACATGATTTACTTAACAACTGCAGTGATTCATTTAAAAATGTGGCAAAAAACTCTTGCTTAGCAACAGA
The DNA here is from genome assembly GCF_001527695.2 of Protobothrops mucrosquamatus. NCBI lineage: Eukaryota > Metazoa > Chordata > Lepidosauria > Squamata > Viperidae > Protobothrops > Protobothrops mucrosquamatus. Next base: position 210,859 of record NW_015388405.1, read on the forward strand.
AATTTTGGGCTCAATTGTGATCATAAGGATGCATTAGGTTAGGGCAGGGGTAGGCAACCTCGGCTCTTTTATGACTCATGGACTTCAACTCAGCATAGCTGACTCAGGAATTCTGGGAGTTGAAGTCCATGAGTCATAAAAGAGCCGAGGTTGCCTACCCCTGGGTTAGGGTAATATAAGTGTAACATAGCAAGATTCTGTTAATGTGGTGTAAGCAAATAAAAAACTGAACTTGTTATGTTATTCTTGGACAAGATCTGACAGATTGAGTTCAGTTGATAAATACATGCAAGGAAGTAGAGATGTAAGTGTAATTGTGAATCAAAATGTGGTAGAATGTAGCTTGCATTCCCAGGAGGAAGGGGATGCTTTCTAGAGACAATAGAGCTTAGAAAGTATGATCAACAGGTTAGAAGATTAAAATTACTCCTTCCTAGCTATTCTCAGAGTATATCTATAGTTATACTTTAGATTCTGTCTATAAGTGAAGAACAATAAACTGCTCTCAAATTACTCCATGTATCATTCTTGGTGCCTGTCAGAAAAGGTTAAACTGGATATCAACAATTATGAATTGGTAGTTCTGAAGAATTTTGAATTAAGCATGGGAGAGATAAAAAAAAATTAGTCTTCAGTATTGAAGAGACCATATGACCCCAAGTTTGCAGTTTTAAATTACTGATACTTGCTTTCTGTGTATGAGGTAATGGAAAGTGTTATTTTGTGCAGCCGGTGTTTAATGATCTATTTTAAAAATCACATGACTTCCTGTATTTTTTTCCTAATATTTCCCTTTGACCTTTTTTTTGTTTTTCATATATCAAAACAAAAATGTATTAGTGTAGAAACTGATGCTAGTAAGGTTTCTTAATTCTTTGCAGAGGATGTTGGTGATGAAGGAGAGGAAGAAAAAGAATTTATTTCTTATGGAATAAGCACTGATATTCATTATGGTATAAAATCAAACAGGTGAGTCAAGATAAGTCCTGTACTATGCTGGTCAGTGTGAGTCTGTGCCTTTCAATATGTCTAACATATATATCTACTTGAAAATGACAAATTAGTATTCGATGCAGATCATAAATAAAATGGAATTAAATTAAAAAGGCAGAATTTCTGTTAGTCAATTAAAAGACAAATTAGAAAGCAGGATTATTCTACTCCCCTCCCCTTTGAAGAGGGAACTTTACAGGTTGGTTGTACTCTCATCATTTAGCCTTAAATTTAGATTCCTCATGCCAGTATTGTAGTTAGATGATTCACCAACATCAATTCTATGAAGCATACCTCACTTTCTGACACAAAGATATTGAAAATGCCAATCATGATATGTGTCATATGAGTAGTGATCTTAATTTCCCATAAGGTCTGAATTGAAAAAAGATCTGGGTAAGCATTCTGCAATCAGAGACTACACTTATTTAGCTTTTTTTTTTTTTTTTTTTGGTCATGTAGGGAATTTATATAGTCATTGGAAAGNTTTTTTTTTTTTTTTTTTTTTTTTTTTTGGTCATGTAGGGAATTTATATAGTCATTGGAAAGAATATTAGTCAGGATGCTTAATCCCCTCCTTTTTTAACGGGAAGTAATTGCTTAGTAAAACTGTTAAGCAGATCAAAGATTTATATAATTAATTAAAGGTTTGGTTTTTCTCAATAGTGGAAAATTCACAATTTACCAATAATTTGATACTGAATTGTGCTATTATCTTAGGTTGCAGCACATTGTCTGGTCCTTTCTTGTCTGGCCCTGGTTTAAATACTCTTAATAGTTTAATTTTTGTGTCCAGACTACCAAAAAATACTATGGTTCTAGGCTAGAAGGCAAGTCAAAACCTCCCCAGAAGAAGGCAGTGACAAACCATTTCTATATTATGGCCAAGAAAACTGCATGAACCTGTTCATGGAGTCAGTAGGATTGAGCATGGATTCAAGGATAAGTTACTTATCATCAGGAAAAATTCTGTTATTAGACATGTGGTTTTTCAAGTAATTTGGTAGGATTTTATTGTTTTAGTTTTGTTGAATGTCACAGTCGCTTGCTTGTGAGCTGGGCAGCTATATAAATTAGATGATTGACATAGATGATAGGTAGGTAGGTAGGTAGGTAGGTAGGTAGGTAGATAGATAGATAGATAGATAGATAGATAGATAGATAGATAGATAGATAGATAGATAATATAAAAATAGGTTTTTAATTAGATGTTTTTATTCTGTGACACTATAGAAGTATTTAACCAATATTTAGGTTTTGATAATGTTTCTATTTACTATTGTTATTAGCTAGTTGAATTCATGTTTGAAGTGGAAATAAGATACAAATTTAACAAAAATTAAAACTGCCTAGAACTTGAATGTCCTCATGTTAAACTGAGTAAATGCTTAATTTTTTATTTTTTATTTTGTAATCTATAGTTTGGCTTTTATTAAGCGAGCACCAGTAATTGATGCAGACAAGCCTGTGTCATCCCAGCTCAGAGTTCTCACTCTCAGTGAAGATTCTCCTTATGAAACGTTGCATTCCTTCATTAGCAATGCTGTTGCTCCGTTCTTTAAGTCCTACATCAGAGAATCCGGCAAGGCAGACAGGTAACTACTGGAGTTGGTACAATTTGTATGAGTGAATTAAAAAAAAAGAAATATGGGAAGATATGTGGAAAATTATTGATAGTCAACATTCTAACTGTTAAAAGACATTTTAAGATTTTTTTGAAAGATTGAAGCTTTCAAGCTCCATTTGATGCTGCTCCCATGGGTCCTTATAGGAAAGAGGCAACTTTCTGAAATGTGTGATTCCCTGTGTAAACTTTGTAACAACAGCTAAATTGTGTGGCACATCTCATTCTTTTATCAAGTTTATTTTAAATTGTGGTAATATCTTACCCTACGTTTGTGTTGGTGGGCAACATACTCTGGATTGCATGCATATGTATTGTAAATGTCTTAATTACATATGTAGATTTTTATTTGGCTTATTTTTGTATTTCTCCTAAGGGATGGGGATAAAATGGCTCCCTCAGTTGAGAAAAAAATTGCAGAACTTGAAATGGGACTTCTGCATTTGCAGCAGAATATTGAAATACCAGAGATTAGTTTACCAATTCATCCAATTATCACTAATGTTGCTAAGCAGTGCTATGAACGTGGAGAAAAGCCAAAGGTTACAGATTTTGGTGATAAAGTTGAAGACCCAACTTTTCTCAACCAACTACAATCTGGAGTTAACCGCTGGATTAGAGAAATCCAAAAGGTAAATTGAGAAATGTATTATTATTGTTATATATGTATAAAAATGTGAAATCACAGTTGCTATTTCTTTAGCTGGTGATGGTCTTCATACTCATTGACTTTTTCCCAAGAACCTAGGATATCATAATATATTAGT
>NW_015388405.1:215550-218921 GCF_001527695.2 Protobothrops mucrosquamatus
AGACCCAACTTTTCTCAACCAACTACAATCTGGAGTTAACCGCTGGATTAGAGAAATCCAAAAGGTAAATTGAGAAATGTATTATTATTGTTATATATGTATAAAAATGTGAAATCACAGTTGCTATTTCTTTAGCTGGTGATGGTCTTCATACTCATTGACTTTTTCCCAAGAACCTAGGATATCATAATATATTAGTATAGTATATGTGCAGATCCAAGCAGTGTGGCCTTTTGTAACTGACAGATAGAAATTTTGTCAATGCGTATATTTTCTAAATGCCATTCAAGATTTTTTTAGTATGGCACCCAGTATGCCAATAGACAGTGGGATCACCATGGCCAGAATATTTCAATTTTCAGACCTTGATACTTTGTGGTCTACTCCTATTCTTTGTCTTCTATTCTACTAAATTCTGGTATTGCCACATTAACTATCCATATTTTCTAGTTTTCAGCCACAGTTAAATCTGGTGTGTTACGAGCCAAGACTTATCAGTTTGTATAAATATATCCCACAATATTTTAACCTGCTCATTTTTGTCTACTTTTTGAATTCTACCATTTTTTCATTACTTGCATATGATAATTTTTACAGATGTTACACTGAATCATTTTGCTGACTGTGTTATTTCATTGTTTATAATCAGCTGGTCGTAATCTTGAACAAGCTGAGTATATGATCTATTGTTTCTTCTACTTCTTTGCACAATCTGCCCTTAAATCATTTGACAATCTTTCAGTTCTGGCCTTGATTTCATTAGTTCAAATAACTTTCTCTTGAGAAGCCAAAATCAAGCCTTTAGGGTTTTTTTAATGTTCCATTGTAAACAATTGCCAGGTTTTATCTTTTATCCACTTTCCCCTCAATCCTTTGTTGAAATTGATCATCTAATACTTGCCAGCATTCTGTTCTTGTTTTTAGTTTATTATTTCAATGTACTATTTGGTTTCTTGCACATTCAGTAGTTTCCAATTTTTAATTTGCACAAAACTTATTCTTGGCTATCTTTTATGTAATTAGCAAATGCATGCTTTTCTTCTTTGACAGTTTGTTTGACTTAAAGTAAACCTCCATTTCTGTTGAGCAAGTATAATCTATCGGTGTGACAGCAGATGTGTAACTCATAGTGAATAATCATCTATTTTCTTGTGTTCTGGTCCAAAATGTCCACTGCCCATTTAATAATTCTAGCAATGTATTGCATCACAGGTATTGTCCAGGTGTTGATGCCTTTTGATGGTATTCTCCATTCAAATTTTTGTTTATAACTTTTCTTACTCATTAGATTTCTTTAGTAACTAAATCTTTAGCTTTTCATGCTTGATGTTATCCAACTGTAAAATGCCCAGATACTTTAGGCTTCATCCTGATGGCTCCTGATGGTTTGGCCATTTGGCATTTCAATTCTAATTACTTTTAGTGATTTTACCCTGATGTATTGCTACTATAGGTAGCTATCAGCTATAAGAAATATGATCCATTTCTCTAAACCAAATTTCATTGCTATATCTATGCTAAAAATTCTTATCACGTTTATCAGCAACTGGGTTTCGATTTCTTATTTGAGGTATTCAAAATAGAGATATTCAAAACTTTGCACTAAGGATTTCTGATCCATTCTTTTTATCCTCTGGCTCTAGTGTCCAACCTTCCAGGTCTTTTTTTTTAAGGCAAAACAATCTCCATTTTTCCATAAGAAAATATTTTCTAAAGAATTCAAAACTATAATTCCAAATCTTCTGGCCCTTTAATCCATTATTAACTTTCCAAAATCTAGATGCTAAGTACCCTTTTGCTTCATGGTCCAAAAATCATACATTTTTAAAATATTTAAAATAAAATTTAACCCTTTTAGGGAGGTGGAAACTCACCCAGTGAATATAGTAAAACCTTGATCTTAACAATGTCTCCTTTGTTCCAGCGATATTACACCAACTTTGATCTAGCATCCAGCCCTAATTCCCTTCATTAGAGCTGTCTTGCTAGCAAGCAGAAGCCAGCAAGATACCAGTTCACCATGGCAGAACTTAATTTTTTGTATCTGTTTTTTTCTTTTATTTCCTTTCTGTTCTACTGCAAATATCTTACTGTATCTTTCTAATTAAGAAGTAAGTAGATGTATATAAGTTTTCCTGTATCATTCCAACAATTTGTTTATGTGCAGTCACCAACTACTTTCAAATCCATTGGTTTACAGTTACATTTTTCAAATGAACACTGCTTCAATTTCTAATTAATCAGACTAGTTCTCAAGCTGTGCTCCTGGATATCTGAATAATCCAAGAATTTTATTAGCAATTTCCCAAATAGAGGATCAGTAAAGGCAGATGAAATTTCCTGGAGAAAAATATGATAGGTTTTCACACTCTCTCTGGCAGTTTGCAGCTTCAGCTACTATTTGAATGAAGCATAGCAATATCACTTATTGTATTGTATAAGTGCAGTTGTAATCCAGAATCCTCTGCAGTTTTCTGAGGTTTGTGAAGGAATAACCCAAAAAATTTTCAGTTGACCAATTCCCCTCAGGATTCCTAGGAACAAGTTGTAAATAAACGTATTTAAGAACACGGGTATAACAATACAATTTATGCAAGTTTACTCAGAAGTAAACCTCGATGTATGACTTTTTAAAAAATGTGTTTAGAATTGTACCTTAGAGTTTAATCAGGATGTATTGAAAATAAATCACATTTGTCTGGGTTCATATAGCACATTATTATATTATTTATAGTACAATGAACCATATGTTCTTGGAAAATATAAAAGACAAACTTGAAAAAAGGGGGAAATCTGAAAGAGGTTCAAGGGGTAAAAAATTATTAATTTTATATTATAACGTTGTCTTACAAAGGAAAATTCAAGAGCAAAACCAAGAAAACAAATCTAAAGGACAGCTTTCTGAAATAAAGGACTCTCCTTTATAATAAAGGATGTACAGTTACTGTATGTATAGGTCATAATATATACCGTATTTTTCGCTCTATAAGACGCACTTTTCCCCCCCAAAAGATGGGGGAAAATGTCTGTGCGTCTTATGGAGCGAATGCCGCCTCCCGCCGCTCCGCATCCCACGCCTCCGTGTTTCAAGCCTCTGTGGCACAGAACTGCTGGCGTTATGCTTGGGCGGAAGACGTTTTCTTTTACAGATGGGGCGGGTGGGCCTGACATTCGCGCGCAGGCAGGACCCCGCCCGCCGAGCCACCGCTTCCCCATCGCCCTCCACGCCAGCCGTCTCCAGACCTCCCAGCTGACGGGCACAGGTCCGGGGCTCGCCAGCTGACGGGCGCAGGAGGTAGGCGCCGCCGCGGCCTCCCAACCGCTCCAGCCGAAGAAGCAAGTGGCTGGGACGCCGCCGCGGCACGGTTGGG
>NW_015388406.1:0-14683 GCF_001527695.2 Protobothrops mucrosquamatus
CTTCTCTGTGGGAGCTCCCACCCTCTGGAATGAGCTGCCCCCAGAGATCAGGGTGATCCCTGATCTCCCTTCCTTCCGCCGCGCCCTTAAGACATGGCTATTCCAACAAGCGGGACTGGCCTAGGGCAATTTTTAGAGGGGTTTTAATCATATTTTAATTAGACTAAATTTAAATATTTCTTCTTAATTAATTTTAATTTTGTAATTGTTATTTATGTTTTTTAAATTGTCAGCCGCCCTGAGTCCGCAAGGAGAAGGGCGGGATATAAATTTAATAAATAAATAAATAAATAAATAAATAAATAAATAAATAAATAAATAAATAAATAAATAAATAATATTGATGCATATTTATCAATACTAAAATCATAAGCACAATAAAATCCCTTCACTTCCTGGCTCCAGTGTTCCTGAAAGGATTATCAAATCTGCATTTCTACACACCTGGCCTCTGCTTGGGGCAGAGAGACTGGTGGGGAGGGGTAGTTTCTGCCTAAGATTTTATATTATTCCTTTGGGGAAATATAGTCTGCTTTTTTTTTTAAATATCCCCTAAAATATTTCTTTCTCGGGGGCAGGGGGGATGCTGTCTTCCTACAGAAGAAATAACTAAACCTTGCAAAGTAGTAGCGAACATTTAAAGTCCATAAACGGGAACGTCTGAAGACATCTATTGATTGCCAGTGGCAACACTCTCAATATGGCGCCATTTCGCAAGAGTAATAGACCCATCATTAGGCGGTTATGAGGATTACGTAATTCAGGTGAGGAATGGTAAAGGGACTGTCGCTGTGGCATAAGAGCCTAAGTCCAAAGATAATGGAAAGAGACGATTACATTTTCGAGCGACGGTTGGTTGTTGCTTATGTCACTCAAAGTGTCTGGCTCAAGGAGCTAAGCAAACAACGGATTGGGGCATTTATGTTGTCAATCAACGACCCGTGTAGCCGGCCCTCTAACCATCATGATTGGGCCTTTTCTCTTGTCATTTTTTTTTTTTAGCCTCTCAAGAGTGTTATCTGTCGGGGTTCTGACTGGCCGTTAAACTGTCAATCTCTGTGAGGTTTGTGGTTGGAAAACAGTGCTTACTTTCTGAGTGGACAAACAGGTTGTCATTCGTCTCAATATTAAAAAATGATTGGACAAAGCGGCACAGAAGGCGGGAAACTTCGTAACAGTCGATTGCCGCTGTTTGGGTTTAAGACCGGCATTAAGGTAAGGCCTCCCGAGAGTAGTCGTTCGTGTTGGTTGATAATTGCTGGATAGAGAAGGTATAAAGATGGGACGAAGGGAAGTTGGTGGAAGTAACCTAAGCGGGGGAAGAATAAAGAGGAGGGGTTGCATACTGTGGGGGGCGGGTGATGAAAGCTGGGGGAAAAGGAGTGGGGTTACCCAGAGAGACAGCCTGCGGTATATAAAGGAGGGGGGAATTGTGCAGGCGTTGGCGGTTGAGAAGATGGAGGTAAAGATACGAGACGGAGGACTGGTAATTGGCTTGGGGGGGCTGGGATGGACAGGGCTGAACGAATAATCGGAAAATATGAGGTGAGGAAAGGCGAGGGCTGGTGGAACGGGGTTCAGCAGCAAGCTGGGAAGAAACGAGATGGGGTTTTGGCCAAATGAGGGTTGTGGAGGGAAGAAAGTAAATGAGTTCAGTCGTGGGTGGGTTGTGGAAAGGGCTAATAGATAGAGTAGTATAGGGGAATTTGAATTTAAAGGGCACTACCGTAGGTAGCTGTGGAGGGATAAAAGGTAGGGAGAGTTTGGATATGAGGAGGTAAAAAGTTAGAAAGTGAGGGTTGGAGAACTGCCTTTCCCTTACCGTAGGAGAAATACGATAAGGGAATTTAGAATAGGTTGTTGGAGGAATTGCTGAAAAACGAAACGCGGGGGGGGGCATTCTGAGTGGGTGAGGCACAATAGAAACTTAAGGAACGGAATGAGGGTTGGTTCTACAATAATAGAAATAGAGTAGAACTAGATAGTGGAGGAAATAGCAAAAGTAATGGGTGGAAGATTGTTTCTAGAATGGATGCAGTTTGAAATTTAATTGTATTCCCATGCCAGTTTATAGTAAACTAATATAGTAAACAGGCTAAGAGCTGTTTTGTTTAATTAAAACAGCATTTGCATGGTATTCTTTGACTTAATAATTAGCTTGTGGGATTGTGCAATCCTGACCTATTTTTCACGGTTCTTATATTGGAATCCAAGATTTTAGGGAAATGAAAGTAGGGAAGTCGACTAAAAAGAGAAGTCTAGGTTTAATAAAGTCTTAAGAGAATATATACACAAGATCCCATCTTAAAATGGATTAATTCAGGAAAAACTTGCCTGTTGATCTCATGTTTAGAATCTCATTAAATGGGTTGCACTCCTTACTGCACAGGAAAAGAATGCTTGTAAATCTATATAACTTTAACTTGTGTACATCATATTGTAAAGAGATATTGAAAAAGTGACACTAAGCGAAAGTGAAAAGCTTTAATTTTGTTAGAGTTGTACTTCCTCATGGTGCTGTATACTGTAAATAGGACAGTGTTCAAGCTCTTGTGTGAAAAGATTTGTGGCAGTTCTCCAGCTTCTCTGCTATGTCATTAGGTTGCATTTTAAAGAGTTTAAACCAAGACTGTAATGAGTGTCCAGAAAGTCCTAGTGATTGAGAAGTTAGGATTAATGAGGGAACAAAGAAAAAAAATGTGATGGCCAAGAGCCAATCTGTGGTTCATTTACCTGGCACAAGGGCCATTCAATAACACAGGGTGGAGGAAAGTAGAAATTTGTCACTATTTCTGATCAGAAGCAAAGGGGCTCTCTGTTAGCAAACAAAGGAGTTGAGAGAAACACTGAGCAAGACAGGCATTCTTATACCTCAGGATATAGAAAATTCAAAACAATACAATGATTGGTTACAAATTTCTTATCAATATAGCATGTGTATAAGTAAAGTTCAGCATGGAATAGCACGTCTACAAGTGCTGTTCAGGTGTTCTTAGCATGACCTATACCACCTATACCCCTGCTTGCCCCACAGCCCAAGCTGCAACAAGCTTCTAGGTACTGTTCTAACCGCATCCTGTGCATCTAGCTATAGTTTCTCTGTAGGGTCTGCTTTCAGCATTCCTTATCAAGCGTGTAGATCACAGTGTCAAACTCAATTGCGTCATGTGATGTATTGCGATGTTTTTCACCTTTGCGGAGCCAGGGTGGGCGTGGCCTGTGCGTGACGCATCTGGCCCGCGGGCTGCCAGTTTGACACCCCTGGTGTAGATCTTTTGATCTAGCTAAGCTGCTGACAGCTTCCTGTTCTGACTTTATGCAGACAAGACGAAAGCAAACGGAAAAGAATGTATTCCTTTTTAAATGAAGTGCTTCCAAGGTTAGGGTCTCAGGCCCTTAAGTGGGGGGTGGAGAATATTGGCTCCTTTATGTCTTTCAAAATAACTACTACTACTTAGAAATCATGTCTCTCTGATAGAATGAGAAGGTGATGGAAATAGAGAAGGTGGCAAGCAAGTAACAGCAGGGAGAGCTGCTTAATTCTTTGCATCTGTCTTCACATAAAAAGAAAATATAGCCCAATCTACCAAAAACATAACTGTAAAATACAGACTAGGGATACAAATTAAAATAAGCAAGAAAATGGTAAGAGAACACCTGTCTGCTCTGGATGAGTTCAAATCACCAGGGACCTCATGGATTACAACCCAGAGTTCTGAAGGAGCTGGCAGACATGATCTCGGAACCATTGAACCATATATCTTTCAAATATCCTGGAGCACAGGGGAACTACCAGAGGACTAGAAAAGAGCTGATGTGTTTCCCATCTTCAAAAAAGGGGAAAAAAACAGATCCAGGAAACTACAGACCAGCCTGACATCAATACCTGGGAAGATCCTGGAAAAGATGAACAACAGATCTGCGAACACCTGGAAGCAAGCAAAATTATAACCAGAAGCCAACATGGGTTTCTCAAAAACAGATCATACTAAACAAATCTTATTTCATTCTTTGATAAAGTGACTAAATTAGTGGACCAGCGAAATGCTGTGGACATAGTATACTAGGATTTCAGTAAGGCATTTGACAAAGTAGACCACAACCTACTTCTTGGTAAGCTAGAAAAATGTGGGATTGACAGCATCACCACCAGATGGATTTGTAACTGGCTGACAAACTGCACTCAACGAGTAGTCCTTAATGGAACTACATCTACATGGAGGGAAGTAAGCAGTGGGGTACCACAAGGTTCTGGCCCAGTACTTTTCAATATCTTCATAAACAATTTAGATGAGGGAATTCATCAAGTTTGCAGACAACACTATGCTGGTAGGAATAGCCAACACCCCAGAAGATAGGCTCAAGATCCAGATCAGGAGTGTCAAACTTGCCACGTCACATGATGTGTCACGACTTTTTTCCCCAAGCTGAGGTGGGTGCGGCTTCCGCGTGACGCATCCAGCCCGTGGGCTGACAGTTTGACACCCCTGATCTAGATGGATCTTGATAGACCTGAACACTGGGCCCTATCTAACAAAATGAAATTCAATGGTGAGAAAAGGTTTTACACTTAGGCAAGAAAAAACATGTATAGGTACAGATTAGGTGAAACCTGGCTTAATAGCAGTAATTGTGAGAGGGATCTTGGAGTCTTAGTGGACAGTCATTTAAATATGAGACAATAATGTGCGGCAGTAGCCAAAAAAGCCAATGCAAACCTAGGCTGCATTAACAGAGGGATAGAATCAAAATCATGTGAAATATTAGTACCGCTTTATAAAGCTCTAGTAAGACCACACTTGGAATACTGCATTGAGTTTTGGTCACCGCGATATAAAAAAAAGATGTTGAGACTCTGGAAAGAGTGCAGAGAAGAGCAACAAAGATGATTAGGGGGCTGGAGGCTAAAACATATGAAGAACGGTTGTAGCAATTGGGTATGTCTAATTTAATGAAAATAAGGACTAGGGGTAACATGATAGCAGTGTTCCAGTATCGTAAGGGGCTGGCACAAAGAAGACAACCTATTCTCCAAAGCACCTGAAGGCAGGACAAGAAGCAATGGATGGGAACTAATCGAGGAGAGAAGCAACCTAGAACCAAGGAGAAATTTCCTAACAGTGAGAACAATTAAGCAGTGGAATGACTTGCCTTCAGAAGTTGTGGGTGCTCCATCACTGGAGGCTTTTAAGAAGAGACTGGACAGCCAATTGTCTGGTATGGTATGTTATGACCCAGGTGGTCAAGGCAATGCAGGCTTTTAAAGAGTTCTTTATTTCTTTTAAACAACCAGTAAGACTCTACCCTCACACTACCCTGAAGGCAGCCACCCTCAGTCTCCCAAACAGCCCCTATAGTACCAAGAAATCCCCAGAGTAGGAGCACGCTCACTGGGCAAGGTCCAGGGTTCCAAGTCCAATCCAGGCAGGGTCCAGGCACAAGACAAGGGCAGTTCTCAGGACAAGAAACAGGTCCTAGAAAAGAAGCAGTTCCAAAGCCCCAGTGAAGCAAAGGCCAAACATAGGCCACCAGAGAAGGGCAAGGTCCAAGGCAAAATGTGAAGAGCAATCTTCCAAGAGAGGCAAGGCAAACAGCAACAGGCAGAAGTAAGGCTTATGTTGTGACTGCAGAAGACCTTTTTTATTTTGAAGAATGCTGTTTGGGCTTTCTCCTTGTCTTTACTTCAGTGGTCATGTCCCAGCTTTCATGTAAATTAGAACTGAGGTACGTGATCCTTTCAACTTTTTCCAATGGTATTCCTTCCAAATTTATTGGTGGTAAATTAACGGGTTGTTTGCTGACGACCATGATCTTGGTTTTTGAGGTGTTAAGCTTCAAGCTGTATTTTTCAGATATTTCTGTGACTCTGTTGATGAGGAGCTGAAGGTCTTCATGCTTACTGGCAAGCAGAACTGTATCGTCAGCATTTCTTAAATTGTTGATCCAAACACCGTTTACTTTGATGCCAGCATCGATGTTCTCCAGTGCCTCGTTGAAGATTGACTCAGAGTAGATATTGAACAACAGTGGAGACAGAATACATCCCTGTCTGACCCCTCTTCGTATTTCTGCATCAGCTGAGTATTTTTGGCCTAGTCTCACATTTGCTACCTGATGCCAATATAGATTCTTTATGATTTGGATGTCTTTGTCATCTAGTCCCCCTTGTTTCAGGATTTCTAATAATTTGCTGTGTCTTATTTTATCAAATGCTTTTTCAAAATCAATGAAGCACATGTAAACACTGTAATTGACATTTCTACAACACTGTACAAGAACTTGAATGCTGAATAGCACATCTCGTGTACCAAGATTGTTTCTGAAACCAAATTGTGTGTTACCTAGACCAGGGCTTTTCAACCTTTTCACCCATTGTACCACTTTTAGGATATGGCAATATCCGAGTACCACCAGTCGCCTAGCAAGGTGTCAAAAACTTGATGACCAAAAAAAAAAAAAGGAAAAAAGTGATGAAGTACAGGTAGTCCTCGACTTACAACAGTTCGCTTAGTGACTATTCGAAGTTACAATGGCACTGAAAAAAGTGCCCCCCAAGCCACAGCCGAGCAAGACACCTGCCTGCCCACCTGGTGGCGCTCTTCCTCCTGTCCGAGGTTTCCATTGCTGTGAGCATTTCTGTTGAGGATTGGCAGCGGGGGTGGGATGGGGTGTGTGTGGTTTTTATTCCCCCCGTCTGATGGGTGGTTGCAGCAGGTTTTGGTCACTTCACATGACCCTGGGACACTGTGACCGTCATAAATATGAATCAGTTGCCACGCATCTGAATGTAAATCACAAGTCCCTGGAGATGCTGCAACATTCCAGCTGATCGGCGCTTCTGGGCTCAGCAGAAGGGCTAGGATCAGCGCTGAGCTTCAGCTGGATCCTGGCGCTGATCCTGGTGCTTCCGCTGAGCCCTGACAGCCCGACAGCTCCAGTCATCTCTCACTCAGGCTTGTGCGGTGCTGCCACCGGTTCAGCTCATCCCCCTCCCCCGCTACCACTTTTCTAGGATGGTCGCGTACCACCTGCCAGGTGCCAATGTACCACAGGTGGTACCCGTACCACTGGTTGAAAAACCCTGACCTAGACGCTCCTCAATTTTGTTGTATATTCTTGTGTGAATTATTCTCAGGAATATTTTCAGGGCATGACTCATTAAGCTTATTGTTCTGTATTCGGTACACTTCTTTGCATTTATTTTTGGGGGGATTGTCACAAAGGTTGATTTTAGCCAATCATTTGGTATCTTTCCTGTTTCATATATTCAATTAAAGAGCTGCAAGTAAAAAATTCTTCCCATTGTCTTCCAACAAGACAAAGTGTTGAACTGGTTTAAAATACGGTATGCTGCCTTTTAATGCCTCTGGTTGATTTTTTGGCTGTTTCAGTTTCTGACAAAACTTGCAGCAAGCAGCAGAAAAGTCTTTAAACCTTTCCTTATTCTCAAACCCTGTACTCTGTAACTGCTCTTTCAGGAAACTTTTTGGAGGAAGAGAAAAAAAGATGGGGGAGATCAAACCTGTTCTGGAAGACTTGTTCCATCTTGTAGTTGGTGTGGGAAAATAGAAGAAAATAGAAGACTTAGGGAAATTGCTGTATGTGGACAGTAAGTTCCATAAGTTTATATACTTTGTTTTGTTACAAAACAGTTTTGTATTCTGAATAAGCTATGCCTGAATAACTTGATGGGAGTTTTTTATTCCCAGAGATTTAAAGTTTCATCTGTTATTCGTAATCTGAATACTTTTAGATTTTCTTTTAAAGTGGAACGTGAGCATTTGTTGCATTTTTGTTCTTTAAATAGTTTATAGAATGATACCTCACGAGATATTTGAATGTTATTAAAGTTGTGCTACATACCCCTTTTCTTTCTAGAAATGCTTTCTCTGAAGAAATATTTCACAGAAGGACTTATTGAGTTCACCATTCTTCTCAGCTTGATCGGAGTGAGGGTGGATGTAGATACTTATCTAAATTCACATCTCCCTCCCTTGCGGGAGATCTTTCTGGGCCAGAGCTCTGCTTACATTCAGATACAGTTTCACAACCTGCGGAACACCTTAGATGGCTATGTTATACATCCCAAAAGTGTAGATCTGGACTACTATTTTACAGCTCGACGGCTTCTCAACCAAGTGAGGGTCTTGGACAGGTTTCAGGTGCCCACCACTGAAGTCAGTGCTTGGCTGGTACATCGAGATCCTGAAGGTTCTGTCTCTGGTGCCCAACCCAATACAGGCATTTCCTTTGAGAATGGCAGTGGCTTGCAAAACGGAACTGCTTCAGACAATGTAGTGAGAGAAAATGGAATTGAACAAGGATTTAGTGAAGAGTTGGAAGACCTAGGTGCAGTGGCCCCTCCAATTAATGGTGATCTAACTAAAGAGGTATGTGTAGCAATATTCTATTGGGTGAGGTAATAGGAAGAAAATAATGGTTTGAGGATCTCTGTAACTTTTATTACTATATTTTTGTTGCCAATATTTTAACATGAGTGACAGAACAATGTTAGTAATCTATGTTGATATATGGTATGTACCAAAAGTCAGGTCTCATAAACAGTTTATGATATAACATAAATGTTACTATTTTCTTCTAAACCAGTGCTCCCCAAACTTTTTTATTCATTACCCAAAACTGCTTATCAGAAAGACTTATCAAACTTCTAGGACAGCTCATAAGTCCCTTTGTTTAGTAGCATAACAACTTTGGTCTTGGAACGAATGGTGATAACTCAAGGACTAACCTATATTACAAAACACGATTGATCGTTATGTCATTTCAGCAAATTACCATTGGTAGTTTCATTGATTTTCATCTTAATAGGAATACTTTGGGAGATTTTTGAATATATTTTGGTACACGTAACAACCTTTTAGTCAATTTAAATGCCCCTGTTGTGATGGGTAATGGATTCAAGTGAACAAAAAAAACAAAGAAAAATGACTTTTCCCAATTTTGGGTAATTTACCTGGGTTTGGGAAGTGTTCTAAACACTTCCTTGTTCATTTGACAAATGACCTTTGAATATACCTAAGTACAATAACATTTTCTCTTGAGGAAGGGGATAATAAAAGCTATTGCAATAAGCCTATGGGGGCCTGATCTTTGGTACACCCTGTATACGTTACCCTAAATTATATTAGTTTTTATTGTTTCTTTTAATTTTGCTTATGTGAGGCATCTCAGTTAACATCTGCTTAATTTGTAGCATTAGATAATTTCATTGCATGTATTAAGTTGGTGATGATTTAACAAAATTCACATTATTTCCAGGGGATTTTCTTAATATGTGTTTAAGAAAACACTAGTTGGTGAATATTTTATAGTCTTGCTGAAGACTATCCTATGCAGTCCTGCCCTTTTTTCTCTCTCTGCTGTCCTATGTGGTTTACTTTATGATAGCCTATTCTGGTTTGTTTTGTTTGTACTGTATTTGTGTTCTACTTAGTGATGAATTCAGTTATTTACATGGATGTTGAAGTCTCTCCCAAACACATGGTTGATAGAGAACTACTTCCAGACCATCCTTAATCCCTGGCATATTATGTTGCAAGTTGATGGTGTTACTAGAGCTGGTGTTCAGGCTGGGGGTCTTGAAACAGCTGTTGTGACTATTCTCTCTTGTCATGTTGCCTCATCTCTTCCATGGGCAAAAATAGAGTAAAGATTTTGCCCTTGAGAATATAAAAGTGAAACTTGCTTTGCATGAGGGTTTTTCCCTTGAAGTAAAAGTAAATCACTGAGAGAACCATTTCATTATGAAAATATAAATACTGTATTTTTTAGAACAAGAAATCAAGCCACTTTTGTGGGAATTAGTAGCTTTCAGCCTTCATGTCTTAAAAACTCTTTAACTTTAAAATGGCAGTTTTAAATGGATAAAACTGAAATTTTAAAAATGAAATTACCCTTCCCAAGTATAATTATGAGGTTAACTAATGTGAAAAGTTGTCTAGACTGAGGGCCATTTAAAAAGAAAAATCTCCATAAAGTATACATTTATTACATTTTATCTCAGCGATCACCCTGGTGATAGGTTGGGCTAAGAGAGACTGGCTCAAAATCAACCAGTGGCCTCTTTTTTCAAGTAGGGTCTTGAACCTGAGTCTCCCTGGTCAATGCACAGCATTTTAACTATGAATTGCACATGTACTGTATAGCCCTTACTGATAAACGTCTTACAGTTCAGTGGAAAAGTAGACTACAGCATGTAGCAAGTATTTTTTTTTTACAGATTTGAGACCAAGATACTTGATAGGTCCTCAGCCATGAGTCTGAAAACCAGTACTATTTGCCATTCTAAATTCATGGGGCCTCCAAATTATGATAAAATCAGTAAAGATGAATTTATTAAAGCTCATCTGATTGAGATTTCCATCAAAGTCTGACTGATATGACAAGTCTGATCTTATGACTTAGCAATAACCATGCTTAGGAGCTCCTACCCTAGAATGGTGCTGCCATAAAGTATTTATCCATTGCTTATTTTGAGGTTACCATGTCACTGGTTACAGTGCAATGGCTTTTTATGGTTAGTACAAAGTAGTGAATAAATTTGGTTCATTTTGACACATGGGACAAGAAAAAGTTACTGTAGTGTGTTCTTTTATAGCCAAGTATTTTGGTCCTTGTTGGTCGTTTCATTTTCTTGGGCTGCTCATCCTTTTATGGCAGTTATATGCAGAGACTATAATTCTTCATATTACACAAGTACTTAAGTACTTGATCTGTAATCTTATGCAGTGTAATATATGTTGTGGAGAGGGATTAGAAAGTGGTTTTCCTTAGAATAAATTCATGACTAAGGTTACATTTGTACTAGAAAATTTCCTGATTCTGAGCCCTATGGTGCTGTTAAGGATTTTTATAATATAGTGAGGGAAAAATTATTTGATCCCCTGCTGATTTTGTATGTTTCCCACTGACAAAGAAATGATCCGTCTATAATTTTAATGGTAGGTTTATTTTAACAGTGAGAGATAGAATAACAACAAAAAAAATTCTAGAAAAACGCATTTCAAAAAAGTTATAAATTGATTTGCATTTTAATGAGTGAAATAAGTATTTGATCCCCTATCAATCAGCAAGATTTCTGGCTCCCAGGTGTTTTTTATACAGGTAACAAGCTAAGGCACACTGTCTTAAAGTGAGTGCTCCTAATCTCAGTTTGTTACCTGTATAAAAGACACCTGTCCACAGAAGCAATCAATTCCAAACTCTTCACCATGGCCAAGACCAAAGAGCTGTCCAAGGATGGCAGGGAGAAGATTGTAGACCTACACAACGCTGGAATGGGCTACAACAGGGGTCCCCAACCCCCGGTCCTTGGACCGGCACCAGGCTGCAGCATGCGTGAAACCGGGCTGCACAAACAAGCAAAGCCCCATCCGTGGGATGTAGGCAGTACATGAAACCACGTCCCCTCTGGTCCGCAGAAAAGCCTCTCTCCATGGAACCAGTCCCTGGTGCTCAAAAGGTTGGGGACCTCTGGGCTACAAGACTATTGCCAAGCAGCTTGGTGAGAAGGTGACAACAGTTGGTGCGATTATTTGCAAATGGAAGAAATACAAAATGACTGTCAATCTCCCTTGGTCTGGGGTTCCCTGCAAGATCTCACCTCGTGGAGTTTCAATGATCATGAGAATGGTGAGGAATCAGCCCAGAACTACACAGGAGGATCTTGTCAATGATCTCAAGGCAGCTGGGACCATAGTCGCCAAGAAAACAATTGGTAACACACTATGCCATGAAGGACTGAAATCCTGCAGCACCTGCAAGGTTCCCCTGCTCAAGAAAGCACTTGTACAGGCCCCGTCTGAAGTTTGCCAATGAACATCTGAATGATTCAGAGGAGAACTGGGTGAAAATGTGGTCAGATGAAACCAAAATTGAGCTCTTTGGCATCAACTTCAACTCGCCGTGTTTGGAGGAGGAGGAATGCTATGACCCCAAGAACACCATCCCCACCGTCAAACATGGCGGTGGAAACATGCTTTGGGGGTGTTTTTCTGCTAAGGGGACAGGACAATTTCACTGTATCAAAGGGACGATGGACAGGGCCATGTACCGTCAAATCTTGGGTGAGAACCTCCTTCCCTCAGCCAGGAAAATTGGTTGTGGATGGGTATTCCAGCATGACAATGACCCAAAACACATGGCCAAGGCAACAAAGGAGTGGCTCAAGAAGAAGCACATTAAAGTCCTGGAGTGGCCTAGCCAGTGTCCAGACCTTAATCCCATAGAAAATCTGTGGAGGGAGCTGAAGGTTCAAGTTGCCAAACGTCAGCCTCGAAACCTTAATGACTTGGAGAGGATCTGCAAAGAGGAGTGGGACAAAAGCCCTCCTGAGATGTGTGCAAAACTGGTGGCCAACTACAAGAAACGTCTGACCTCTGTGATTGCCAACAAGGGTTTTGCCACCAAGTACTAAGTCATGTTTTGAGAAGGGGTCAAATACTCATTAAAATGCAAATCAATTTATAACTTTTTTGAAATGTGTTTTTCTGGATTTTTTTGTTGTTATTCTGTCTCTCACTGTTAAACCTTCCATTAAAATTATAGACTGATCATTTCTTTGTCAGTGGGCAAACGTACAAAATCAGCAGGAGATCAAATACTTTTTTCCCCTCACTGTATTAGGCCCATCCCCAAAAAACTAGGGTTTATTTTGGGGGTAGGTCTTACTTTTGGGGAAACATGGTAGGTGCAAATGTATTGTCCATCAGAGGAAGGAAGAACCCACCCCCGAGATTCGGATAATTCCGGATCTCCTTACCTTCCGTCGCGCCCTCAAGACATGGCTCTTTCAGCAAGCGGACCTGACCTAGGGTGGATTTTATACTGGGTTTTTTTAGGAATTTGGAAGACGCAACTTTAAATTTGGTTTAATTCGGTTTTAAGGGGGGGATTGTATATATGTTTTGGTTTTAAGTATGTTGTGCGCCGCCCTGAGTCCCGTCGGGAGAAGGGCGGCATATAAATTAAATTAAATAAATAAATTAAATAAATGAAAGGGGAGCCCTCCCTCCAGCAAGGACCCTGCCAGCTGTCGGGATCTGAGACGTCATAATCCTCAGAAGAAGTGGTGGAAGCGCGCGACCACAAACCTCGTTGGTCGATGGGCGTTGGCAAGAAAGACGAGTGGGAAAAGAAATCGAGGAAGGTGACCCTGAGGCGGGGCAGCCACCAACCTGGATGGAAGCAAGAGATGGAGAAGTCCCTGCACCTTAGCCAAGAGGAAGGAGGTCGTGCGCAGCACTCAAACTGGATCCTAGAGAAAGCTATTGACCTGATGAAAAGAACCCTCGGCTCTCTCAAGGAAGAGAACCCTGAACCCCGGGGCTGCACCAACACCTTGGGCTGCAACCAGAGAGACACTGAGGGGGAATCGGAAACTGTAGCCCCGGGGACATCCGCTGAGACAACAGCTACCGTTTCGGCAGACCCCACTCCCCGCCGAACCGCAGATGGCGATCAGGATTGGATACAATACCGTCAGCGGCGACGGCACCGATCCATCCAAAGATTCCCGCTGCTGGACGCAAAATTCAGGGGGGAGTCACAATGCGTGGGGTTCTTCCTAACCCAAGTCCTTAGCTACATGGAAGAATACGGGTGAGACATCCCCAGCGGCAAAGCCCGTATCCGTATTGTGCAATACGTTCTGGACGGGGTGGCCGCAGACTGGATAGTGAACCTGTATGATTCAAACGCCCCAGAGCTCTACGACTTGAATTACTTCATGTCCTCTCTGAGAAGGCGATTCGAGGACCCCCTGGCTGATTGCAAAGCCCGCGAGAGAATCAAAACGGTGAGGCAGGGCAGACGCCCGGTAGCCTAATATACACAAGAATTCCGGGCCATTGCCAACAAGCTGAACTGGCTGGAAGACATCCTCCTTAGCCACTTCAAAGACGGCCTAAACTACGACCTGTATGATGCTTGCCTGCCTCGAGGGGACCCACGCCGACTCGACGAATGGTATGTGCTGGCAGAGGAAGCAGAGATCGACCTACTGAAGAGGTACCGCTGAGGAAAACCATAAGGTCGCTCACCTACCGAGCCGACGCATGAGTCAGCAAAACCACCGGCTACGGCCAAGAAGTCAGCGGGCTGTTTCAAATGCGGGAGATAGGGGCCTCGCACCCTGGAGTGCCGCTCGAAAGCCCCTCAGCGCAACGCAGACTGATCACCGGCCAGGAAATCAGGGAAGTCCCCAGCCAAACCACGAGAACCCGCCATGAGTCTATCTAGACCCATACCAGTCGGGCTTCAGGCCGGGACACAGCACGGAAACGGCATTGGTCACGTTGGTCAATGATCTCTGGAGGGCCCGGGACAGGGGTTATTCCTCTGTCCTTGTTCTTTTGGACCTCTCAGCGGCTTTTGATACTGTGGACCACGGTATCATGCTGCGGCGACTCGGTGAGAGGAATGGGAGGCACCGTTATGCGGTGGTTCTCTTCCTTCCTCACCGAGCGTACGCAGTCCGTATTGGCAGGGGGACAGAGGTCGACCCCTAGGTCCCTAACTTGTGGGGTTCCTCAGGGGTCGGTCCTCTCTCCTCTTCTGTTCAATATTTATGTGAAGCCGCTGGGGGAGATCATTCGTGGCTTTGGGGTGGATTTCCATCAGTACGCTGATGACACGCAGCTGTACAT
Source organism: Protobothrops mucrosquamatus (assembly GCF_001527695.2). Classification (NCBI taxonomy): domain Eukaryota; kingdom Metazoa; phylum Chordata; class Lepidosauria; order Squamata; family Viperidae; genus Protobothrops; species Protobothrops mucrosquamatus. The sequence continues at coordinate 14,667 of NW_015388406.1, forward strand.
TTCCACCCCAGGCCACC
>NW_015388406.1:15457-26056 GCF_001527695.2 Protobothrops mucrosquamatus
GCCCACCTATATGCCAAACTATCGAAATGCGAATTTCACCAGGAAAGAATAGACTACCTGGGTTATCGCATATCCCCGCAGGGCATGGAAATGGACCCCCAAGAAGGTCAGGGCAGTACTAGAATGGGCACCACCTCGCACAAGGAAGCAGTTGCAAAGTTTCCTGGGTTTCGCAAACTTTTACCACCAGTTCATCCCTTCGTTTGCCCAAATAGCCCTGCCCCTCATGAACTTACTAAAAACGAAGGGAGAATCCTCAGTGAAACCCAGCCACCCACTGAAATGGACAATGGAATGCCAAGTGGCATTCGAGAGGTTAAAGAGACTCTTTTCTGCCGAACCCGTACTGAGGCACCTGGACATGGATAAACCCTTCGTAATACAGGTGGACGCAAGCAATGTGGCAGTGGGGGCTGTACTATTACAAGAAAATGATTAAGGAGTATTGCAACCATGCGCATACACATCCAGGAAACTCACTGAAACGGAACAGTGCTGGGCTGTGTGAGAAAAGGAAGCATACACTATGAGATGGTCATTACTTACGTGGTGCCATTTCCTTCAAGGGAATAAAATCCCTTTTCAGCTCTGGACGGACCACAAAAAGTTGGAAGCCTTAAAAACACCCAGGAAGCAAGCCCGCTGGTCCCAGCATTTTCACCAATTCCGTTTTACGCTCAAATACTTGCCGGGGGGGAAAGAACTTCCTGGCAGATGCACTGTCTGGCAGCGCCAGTAACCACCAGAGCCCAAGCTAAAATAAAGCTGCAGCTGAGTAGCCAAACTGGAATCGAATTCTGGAAAACTTTAGAAACAGATGAATGGTTCCAGGAAAATAGACACGTGTGCACGATCAAGGATGGACTGCCATGGGTGGGGGAGAAGTTATATATACCAGCCACCCAGAGGGTCACTTTCATGCAGCTTTGCCACGATACAAAATCAGCAGGGCATTTTGGATTTGTAAAAATGTTACATTTGATTAAAAGGCAATTTTGGTGGCCATCCATGAAAAAGGACATAGAAAGTTACGTGGCCAGCTGCCCAACTTGCGCAGCTGCTAAGAGGTTGCAAGGGAAATCGCCCGGACTGCTACAACTAGTGGCGAATCCCTCAGCCCCCTGGAAAGAAATATCCATGGATTTTATAGTGGAATTACCAGAAAGCAATGGAAACACTGTCATCTGGGTGGTTACGGACCTGTTTTCCTAACAAGTGCATTTTATCCCTTGCCAAAAGATTCCCACTGCAAAAACCTTAGCGAAACTATTCGTGCAGCACATCTACAGACTGCATGGGGCACCCCAACACATCATATCTGATAGGGGAGTGCAATTTACATCAGAATTTTGGAAGGAATTTTTATCCCTCTTAGGAACCACTCAGGGGCTATCATCTAGTCATCATCCTCAATGCAATGGACAGACGGAACGTTTGAACTCAGTACTTGAGCAATACTTAAGATGCTTTATTAATTTTCAGCAAACAAATTGGACGGAACTACTCCCTTTCACAGAAGTTGCTTGCAATAACGCAGTCCACTCCAGCACAGGGTACACTTCCTTTCAAGTAGCCACCAGTCAGAGTTTCAACCCAATGCCAGAACTAACCCCAAACGAACCGGCAATCCCATCGCTGAAAGAATGGATATCACAATTACAAAACACCTGGCCACTGGTTAGGAAAGCCTTAGACGAAGCTAGGCAAGCATACAAAGCATAAGCGGATAAAAAAAAGAGTCGAACCTATACCATTCACTGTAAGAGAAATGGTATATTTGTCTACAAAATACCTAAAATCCCTACAGCCCTGTAAAAAACTTGGTCCAAAATATATAGGACCTTTTCCAATTAAAAGAATCATAAACCCAGTAACAGTAGAATTAGAACTACCCAAAAACCTCAGGCAAATAAACTCACTTTTTCACTGCAGCTTGCTGAAACGAGAATAACAGTCACCCTTACGGCCAAAAATCCCCCCACCACCACCTCCAATCATGGTTGAAGGAGAACAACACTTCGAGATAAAAGAAATCCTAGATTCTAGGAAGTATCACTGGGCAACTCAATACCTAGTAGCATGGAAACACCTTCCCTCTTCACAGAACGAGTGGGTCCATAAACGTCACATCAGAGCAGCTAAACTACTAAAGAAGTTTCATACAGAATACCCCAACAAACCAGACTAACCTCTATACCTGTTTTGTTTTCTCTACAGGTGGATTTCTCCTATTTTTAAGGGGGGCAGGATGTCAGAACCCATTCATATTTCATTTCTATCTATCCCCTCTGACTTAAAAAGAAATCTCACCTTTCCCTGGGTTCTGCCATACTTCCAAAAGGGAGGGGGGATGTGCCTGCGAAATTATTGCTTTCACTTCTATTCACTACAACAGGGCTTTTCAACTGGTGGTACGTGTACCACCTGTGGTACTTTGCCACGTGGCAGGTGGTATGCGACCGTCCTAGAGAAGTGTAGCGGAGGGGAATGAGCTGAAGCGACCCAAGACTGAGGGAGAGGCAGCTGCAGCTGCAGGACTGTTGGGCCTCGGCAGAGGCTGATTGGCTCGAGCTGATTGGTGCTTCCGGAAGCAGCGCAGAGCTGGAGGTGAATTGAAGAAGGGGGGGAGGAGAGGAGAGGCTATAAAAGGAGGTGGTTTGGGTGGGAAAGGGAAAAAAAGACAACAGGGAAAGAGAAGGAGAGCTCAGCAGGCAGGGAGGAAACAGGGACAGGGAAGAAGCAGCAGCTGTTGCTGGAAGAAAAGGTCCCCTGGTTCATTTTTTCCAGCCAGGAGAATGCAATCAGCGCTGATGAAATGAAAAGCTGGCAGATGAGCATGTCAGAAAGGAGGTGGGTTTAATTAGTTCTGGATCAGCTGGCAGCTTGATTGGGTTACCATAAGGATTTTTGTACAGTTTTTACAGCGTTTTGTAATTTGGAGGCTCCTTTGTGTGCTTTGGTTAGTGGAATATTTTAGTCTGTATTTTAGGCTAGCAATGAGTCCAAACTGTTGACTTCCGTAGGTTTAATCCCTTTAAACAAATGTAATTAGTTTTACCCCCTTATCTTGAGTCTGTCTATGGCTTTTAGAAAGTTTTCTTTGAAGGTAAACAGGCTTAATTTAAGGCTAAAGCTTTGTGCAATTGCCAGAGCCTTTCAGTCTCAGGTTGCAACATTGTGACACGTGACACACCTGAGGCAGCTTAAAGAAAAAAACCCCGAAGTTTATGTGTTTCTTTATTTTGTGAACCTTTCTTGCTTTGCACTTGTTTCCTGTGTCTTTAAGGGTACAGGGAAGTGATTGGGGGGGTGCATTCTTACTACACTGTGGAAGGAGAGCTCAGAAGGGAGAGAGGAAGAAGGGCCGACCAGCTAGCTCAGGGGTCTACAAACTTAGCAACTTTAAGACTTGTGGTCTTCAACTCCCAGAATTCCTCAACCAGCCATGATGGCTGAGGAATTCTGGGAGTTGAAGTCTACAAGTCTTAAAAGTGCCAGGTTTGAAGACCCCTGAACTAGCTGTTAGTGGTGCATATTAATAAACATGGATAAATTCATCATACATTTGTCAGTGCAAAGGGAAAGTGATTCAGCAAAGGAACAGCCACAAAGAAATTAAAACTGGTACTTTTTTCCTTTTTTTCTACAGTTTGTAATATTTTATTAGATTATAGAATAAAATACAAAAATACAAAAGCAAATAGTAGGACACAGTGGGGAGGAAAAAGGGGGGAAAGTGAGGGAGAGAAGGGAAAAAGAACAGACTTCCTCTGTTGCAGTAGAAGGAAGCAGTAACATTGAACCTCAAGTTTTTACTTTTCCATAATATTATAAACTAGCCATTTCTCCAGTACAGGAGATGGAGAATCCACCAATGGGTAGTCAAAGTCTGCCTGCTCTTGAGACCAAGTAGCCAAAACTTGACACGCCCCCTCTTGCTATAGATCCAGTCTTAACTTGGTCTCAGCTCTTGCAGACGTGTGTTGGTTGGCTCTCAGCAGTTATCAGGTTAGACAGAAAAACATTGGTGAATTCTCCTTTTCCTTGAATTTGGTTTAATTGGATATATTTCCCTTCAAAATTACTTTAAGTCAAATTACTTCCACATTCCCCTTCCATTCATACTAGTGGGGTTTGTGGGGGGGGAGGAAATTTCCTTCCAGCTTGAACTGGAACCTTTTCATAAATTATCCCTTCCCCTCTAATCTGGCTTAATTTACTTTATTTCCTTAAATTAATTTATAACCTTCCCAGTTCTGCTAACTGGGGGTGTGGGGGGGGGGAGGAACGTTATTCCTAACTTCCCTTCCCAAGCCCTGTCCGAAGGGGGGGGGGTAAGAAATCAGCAGCAGAGACAACGTGCTGCGTTTTCTCCCCATCCTCCTTTATTTTGCACCCCTTTTGCAGGGTGCCTGGCAGGCTCGAACTTTGGATTCCTTTAGGAATCCGGATCGTCCGAGCCTCCCGAAGCAACGGGGCACTCGCGGCAGCCATTTTGAGCCGTTTTTTCGCCAAAAATATCAGGTTTGCCTTTCTGTTTGCCTGCCCATCCAGGGCAAGGAACAGCGCGGAGTTTTTTGTTTTTTTCGGCTCGGCTGCTGCAGCCGCGCTCGCGCCTGCTATTTTTAGAATTTTTTCGCCCGGAAAAGACCGGCCCAGTTCTCCCTTTAGCCTGTTCATCCAGGCCGAAGCCCAGCGCAGTTCCCTTCGAGGTTTTCCTGTCGCCGCACTCGCGGCCACCATTTTAGGGCCGTTTGCGCCCAAGAATAAAATTTCAGTCTCCCGTTTTCAGACCTATCCAGGGCAAGGGGCGCTGTGGTATTTTCGGCGCGGCGACTGCTGCCGCACCTGTGACCCCCTGGGTCGTTTTCCTTGCTATTTTTGGGCTGCGGAGGCTAGGCCTCAGAGAACAACCGTGGCCGCCATTTTAATTTCCTTGCAGCTGATTCATTTGAGTCATTGCAACGGGGGGAGAATAATAGCGATCCCCCCCTTATTTCTTCTCCTACTGCAAGGTTCACCTAGGCCACTACAATAGCGGCCGTTTTTTTGGGGAGACCTCGTGATTTTACTAGACCCAAACATGCCTATTGAGGGCATCGGTGGCCATTTTGAAATTTCCCTTCATCAACCCTAGGCCGCCTAGGATAGGCACAGGGAATTTAACTGCTCCACTTCAATCAACTGGCCGCCATCTGAAACTATAGACTAGCATCCCTTGGGGGATTGTGGGTAATTTCTGGTGCGCACTGCCTGACCACCTAAGGCCTCCGGGCGGAGCCCAGAGAGTGGTTCCAAACGTGCCTTCGGTTTTCTGCCTCATCTACCGTGACCGGTGACCCAGAGAGATAATTATTTGGTCGGGTGGTCAGGGGAACAGTCATTAGTACTTGTTCCAATTCCGCTCCCGTCAACTGCTTGTCTGCCAGAGCTTCCTCCCATTCCTTTTCTGGGATTGCTCTAGTGGGATGGAGGGATCACCGTTGCCTCAGGTCGTGGGCACGCCCTCTCCATCCCCAAATTACGGCTGTACCAATCCTTCTGGACAGAAGGCGGCAGGCAAGTGTAAAGCCAAGACAAAACATACGCTTAAGAAGCCCTCCAAGTTGGCGGAGAAGCAAGCCAGCCGTAGGCACCAGGCTCTGGAGAAGGAGTTCTCCAGAGCACAGAGGCAAGCCCACCTGGACATGGATCAGTTGACGGCCACCGAGATTGAACTTCCCCTAGCCCCATTTTCGTCCACTCAGGGAGTATGGTCAATTCCAGGGTCCCTGGCAGCAGTGGATTCACCTTCCACACCTGTCCAGCAGCCATTAACCCTACCAGGCCCAGCACCACAGCCTGATCCAGTTCCTTCGGCTCCTGGACTCGCGGGACCGACAATCGGAGACTTATTCTCTGACGGTCGCCTCGAGGCATTGCTAACCAAGGTCGTGGACTGGGCATTGGCGCAGCGTTCAATCCATTCGGATCAGGAGGCTTCCACGTCGGCCATGCCGTCCTACGAGCCTCCTATAGATCTTTCTGTAATCCAGGAGCCAACCTCCCCGGCTCAATCTGCCATGAGCGGTTACTCCTCTCCTCAGGATGAGGAACAAGCGGAAATGGATTTCTCGGAAGATGAGGGTCCCCCTCCAGACCCTTCCCCATCGGGGGGGCTGTTCAACCCCAATCTCTTCCTGACCATCCTACGTAAGGCCACCTCCACGGCCAACATAGGTTCAGACCAATTTCCTCAACCGCAGGCTACGACTGATGACAGTCCCAGACCTATATTTTTTGAGAAGGTTGCAACCGAACACCACGTTCCGTGTCCTTCAATTTTCCTGAAAGGAATTAAGAAGCCATGGGCTTCTCCATCCTCATTCCCTTCAGTAAGTGGAATGGACAAAAGGCTTTTTCATACCTTCGCAGATCTCTCTGGGGCGCTTGAGGTGCCCAAGGTAGATGAAGCCTGGACACCCCTAGTGTCTCAAACAGCCATAGCCGGATACTTGTTGGAGGTCCTTAAGGCCGATGACAAAAGGTGGGAGCAAATGTTTCGCAAAACCCATCAGGCAGCTGCATGGGGCATCAAAACGGCCACATGTGCTTCCTTTTTTGTTAGGACCACTCTGTTATGGCTCCAGCAACTTCAGGCCAGAGTTCCGGCCGAGGATGTCAGGACCCACCAAGACCTTGCCAAAATGGTGGCAGCCACGGAGTATGCTGCAGACGCAACACTCCAATCGGCCTCCGTTTCCTCCAGGGCCATAGCATCCAATATTGTGGCTAGAAGGATGCTGTGGTTGAAGCACTGGCAGGCTGATAATAAACTCAAGTGGCGTTTGGCAACAGCTCCTTACCTGGGCACTGACTTATTTGGGGAAGCACTGGCCCCTTACTTAGTCGAAAATAAGGACAAACGTAAGGTCATGGCTCACATCATCAGAAAATCTCAGAAACGCACCACACCTTATTTTCGGAGGCAGTCCTTTCGCCAGTCAGCCTCCACGACTTCTAACCAGTTTAACAGATCATACGTCCCCAGACAGGACAAGCCTTACAACCGACCCTATGATAGACCAGGATTTAAATCCAGACAGCAGGGCCAGTCTAAGCGGCCATTTCGCGGATCAGGCCGCGCCTACAGGAAGTCCAAGTGACTCCCATACCAGCCTCCCCATCGGGGGAAGGCTAACCCACTTTTTCCACCAGTGGGAACTGACCTCCTCGGACGCCTGGGTACTACAAACCATCCAGTCCGGGTTGTTCCTGGAGTTTCTGGCCACACCCCCAGAACGGTTTGCCATCTGTTCGGTTTCCAGGGATCCCATCAAACACAGGCTCATGCAGGAGGCCATCCAACATCTCCTAGATATACAGGCCATAGAATTGGTACCGACGAATTTCAAGGGCCGAGGTTTCTACTCCATCCTCTTCGTGGTTCCCAAGGCCTCGGGGGGATGGAGGGCCATTTTGGACCTCAAACATCTCAACCGTTACATAACATACAAAAGGTTCAAAATGCACTCCCTTCAGTCCATTCTAGGAGGCATCAGGCAAGGAGACTTCCTGGCGTCAATCGACCTCCAGGAAGCATACCTTCACATTCCTATCCATCCGGCTCACCGTCGTTTCCTCCGTTTCTGCTATCAGGGAAGACACTTCCAATACAGGGCACTTCCCTTCGGCCTCTCCTCAGCACCCAGGGTGTTTACAAAAATCCTGTCTATAATAGCAGCCTCATTACGAAAAATTCCAATACGAGTACAGTGCTACCTAGACGACATCTTAATTCAGGCATCGTCAGTTCAGGCAGCACAGGAACACGTGAAAGTCACCATTCGCGCCCTTCAACAACATGGCTTCTCAGTAAACTTTCAAAAAAGCCAGACAGTTCCCTCGTCCAGGCTGCTGCACCTGGGGGCCATCATAGACACCTCTACCTGCATGGTGTACCTCTCCCAGGAGCGGATAGCCAGCATCAGAGAACTGGCTCGCAAGGTATGCAGACATCACACAGTTCCACTGATATCACTTTCTCAGTTACTAGGCAAGATGGTCTCCTGCATCGCCATAGTGCCATGGGCCAGGTTTCATCTGCGAGACCTCCAATGGTTCCTCCTTCCCTTCCAACGCAAGGTCAGCGCATCCATCCAGCCCATCAGGGTTCCCGTACACATTCGCAGAACACTTCGATGGTGGTTCTCTCGAGCAGTGACCAAGGGGTCACTCTTCAGGGAACCGGATCGTATAACCGTCACGACAGACGCCAGTCTGTACGGTTGGAGAGCCCATTTACAATCACACTTCGCTCAGGGTCGTTGGTCCGAGTCGGACTTAAGAAACAACATAAATTGGCTGGAACTACGGGCAATTCATCTTGCCCTTCGTCACTTCAAAGCCAGGATTCAAGGCCGCCACGTATTAGTCCTCACGGACAACGTGGCGGCCAAGGCGCACATCAACCGTCAAGGGGGTACCAGGTCAAGGTTACTCATGACCGAGACACGACTCCTGTTCACCTGGGTGGAGTCCAGCCTGACCTCACTCAAGGCGGAACATATTTCAGGGATCAACAACCAACAAGCGAACTTTTTGAGCCGCTCCACGGTGGATCCGTCGGAATGGGGGTTGCACCCGGACCTCTTCTCCGAAATAGTGCGCAGGTTCGGCCTCCCGACCCTAGACCTGTTCGCCTCAGCGGACAATGCTCAACTCATCTGACACTGTCCGTCCGACGGCGTCCCGAGGCGACAAAGACAACAGGAACGCAGGAACGTAGTGGAAGCAAGGTGATTTAATCCCCGGCCAAAACAAAGTCAGCACTGGGAGTGGTTTGGTCCCAGTGCTGTATATAGAAGTGCCACACCCCTTCACCCCGCCCCCAGCAGTAAGCCAACATCCGCCTGACGCACATAAATGTCCCCGTAGTCCGGCCCCACCCTTCCCTGGAAACAGTCACGTAGGGCTGGTTGTCCCATCGGCCGCTTGGCTGCTGTAACATGCCATCACCGTCCTGGTCAGTCCTTCCAGTGCTGCAGCCCTGTCCACGCGGTAGATGCCTTTCCTCGGCTCCTGCGTCCTCCTGGTTGTGCGGGCCGGCCGAATGGCCACGGGCCGACGGCTCGACTGGCCCTCGCTCGCGGCAGCCTTTGCTGGCTCCTCCCCCGGCGTCCGCGGTCCTCCCTGGCCCTTCGCGGCTTCCATTCGCCGGCTCCCGGATTTCCGGCTTGTTCGCAGCAAACGGCAGGTCTCTGCATGGCCCCCGCCTCGCCCTCGCACTGGGCGACGCCGATAGGCCTCTGCGGCCCGGGCGAGGTAGGCGGCAGCGCGGAGAAACGAGGGGAGGGGGTTGGGTCGTACCTGCTGGCTGGAGCGATGCCGGAGGAGAGCTGGGCGGCTGCGGTGGCGTTCTGCTGCTGGGCGGCTGTGGCGGTGTTCGGCTGCTGCGGGCTTTGCGTCTCCCCCCCCCAGCGAATGGCAAGCCCCGTGGAGCTTGACATGCGGCCCCCTCTACCATGGCTCCTCCTGGAAGAGAAAGGAATCCGGCTGAGGTTATGGCCATACTTGTGACGGCCCCCGGCCTCCCCGGGTGTTTATGGTGGAATGCCCGTACCAGTCGGGGGGCGTGGACGTCCCCTTCCCCAACCCATGAGGCGTCGGAGAGGGGATACCCCTTCCACCGGATGAGGTACTGCACTGTTCCGTGGTGGGTCCGGGAGTCGATTACCTCCTGCACCTCGTACTGTGACCGGTCCCGGCGCAGACTGCGACGGGGCTTTAGGAGCTAGTTTCAGTAGGCTTGCGTGGAATACGGGATGTACCTTCCCCAACAAGGGGGGCAGTCTCAATCGTACGGTCACCGGGTTAATTACTCGTATTACCTGGAACGGCCCTATGTATTTGGGACCTAATTTCTTACAGGGTACCCTCAGCCGGAGGTATTTTGTTGACAGGTATACCCAGTCCCCCACCCGAAAGGGCCTGTGTTCCCTCCTCCTTTTGTCGGCCTGCGCTTTAACCACTGTTTCGGCCTGCCTTAGGGCGTCCTTCACCTTCCCCCACAATTCTGTTACCCGTGCAATCCAGGTTTGGGGGAAGTGGGAAGTGACCGTCCCCTGGGGCCATTCGGGGATGGGAACGAAGTCCACCCCGTGCACCACCCGAAAGGGGGCAAACCCCATACTGCCATGCACGGTATTATTGTATGCCACTTCAGCGAACAGCAGGAGGTCCACCCAATCGTCCTGCTGGTAGGTGACGTAGCTGCGTAGTGTTCTATCCCAGCCTATTGCCGTCCTTGTTAAAGGCACAAGGACCAACCCCTGCTGATACAATAGGCTGGAAACGTTAAAACAAAACAAAATCCCTTTTATTTGGGCGACAATCCTGTCAATAAGTCCAAAACACAAACTGCAAACCTCAAGTTCAAAGGAAGGAAATAGTCCACAGGAACACGTTGCAAACAAGATGAACAGACCAGGATTCCAAGAAGCCCTTTGCAAACGGTTGCCTTCAGCAACCAGCAACGCCCACAACTTCCCTTTTTATACAGCAGTCCCAGGGCGTTGCCTCTCATTGCCTTCTTTTTTTACTCTCGAGTAGTCGCATAGA
>NW_015388406.1:29468-36832 GCF_001527695.2 Protobothrops mucrosquamatus
CTACTTGACGACGTCTGCGAGCATCAATCAGCTCATCCAGGTGTGAGCCTTCCGAATCTGACTCCTGCTCCTCACACAGCTGAGCTTCATCAGAAACACGACTGGAGGGGCCAGGCTCTTCATCAAGCTGTGAGTCTTGTAATTCATCAGAGCCTCCCTCTGACCCTGATGGCCCCTCAACAGCCTCCTCCACCTCCTCAGATTCCTCAGACTCAGCTGTTGGGAACACAGGCTGGCACGGAATCACAACACATAGATAGCGCTCTATCATAGCGTTTGCTCGCTCCGCCGCCCCGTTGGTGCTGGGATGGTAGGCCGAGCTGAGGCCTTGGGACGTCCCAAGGAGCCGGAGAAAGTCACGCCAAAATCGCGCGGTGAACTGCACTCCCCGATCCGATATGACGCGCCGAGGTGCTCCGTGCAGACGGTATACATGCTGAAGGAAGAGACGCGCCAGCCGCTGCGCCGAAGGCAGGCCCTTGCAGGGGACGAAATGGGCCTGTTTTGAAAAGAGGTCAATGACCGTCCAGATCACCGTATGACCACGACTAGTTGGCAGATCGACGATAAAGTCCATGGCGATCTCTTCCCACGGACGGTGCGGGTCGGCAACCTTCTGCAACAGACCCAGTGGTTTTCCCACACGGGGCTTCGCAGTGGCACACACGTGACATGCTTTCACGTATGCTTCCACCTCCGGTTTCATCCTGGGCCACCAGAACTGTTGCCGAACAAGATGTAAGATTTTTAGGAACCCGAAGTGTCCCGCCTGCTTGGAATCATGGCACCGTTTGAGGACAGCACCCCGTAGCACCTCCGGAATGTACATCTTGTCGCCCTTCCATGCTACCCCCTCCCTCTGTGTCAAGAGGCTCGGGTGGTCCCGGAGCCAGACGTCTTCCCGTGTGGCTTTCTGCAAGCCTGGCAACGTACTATCCCCCGCCGTACTGGGTTGGAGCCGCGCGACCCCTTGGCTATAGGGCGGCATGATGGCCTATACCACCTCCTCCCTTTTGCTATGGTACTGCAGCATACGTGACAGAGCATCCGCCAGGAAATTCTTTCCCCTAGGCACATATTTCAGGGTGAACCGGAACCGGGCGAAGTACTGGGCCCACCTTACGTGCTTGGGGGACAGGCGTCGTGGTGCTTGTAACGCCTCGAGGTTTTTATGGTCAGTCCATACCTCGAACGGTAAGGCCGCCCCCTCCAACAGGTGCCTCCACGTCGCCAGCGCCCATCGTACGGCGAACGCCTCCTTCTCCCAAATTGCCCATGCCCTTTCAGTCGTCGTGAATTTGCGAGACGTATAGGCACAGGGTTGCAGGGCCCCGCGGCTGTTTCGTTGGAGGAGTACCGCTCCGATGGCCACGTCACTGGCGTCAGCCTGGACCACGAAAGGGGCATCCGGCTGCGGATGAAGTAATACTGGCTCTTTGGCAAAAAGGGTTTTAAGGTCCTCAAAAGCCCTCTGGCACACCAGAGTCCAGGGCAATGGCTGACCGGGTTTCGGCTTGCCGGTCAGATGTTTGGTACGTAACAGTTCCGTTAGGGGATGGGCAACGGCAGCGAAGGATGGAATAAACTGCCGGTAAAAATTGGCAAACCCCAGGAAGCTTTGTAACTGACGACGCGTCCTGTGAGCCTGCCACTCCAACACTGCCTGAACTTTCCGTGGGTCCTTTTCCACGCCATCCCCTGAAATGCGGTACCCCAGGTAGTCCAATCGGGATCGGTGAAACTCGCATTTTGATAGTTTTACGTATAAGTTGGCGTCGAGCAACTTCCGTAAGACTTGGCGTACCAAACGGACATGTTCTTCTAGGGTAGTGGTGTAAATTAGAATGTCATCAAGGTAGACGAGCACCCCACGGTAAAGGTGCTCGTGCAACACTTGGTTGATTAACTGCATGAAGACAGCTGGGGCTCCCTGCAAACCAAATGGCATTACGCGGAATTGGAAGCTACCAAGTGGGCAGTTGAACGCCGTCTTTCATTCATCCCCACGCCGTATTCGTACTCTGTAGTATGCTTCCCGAAGGTCCAAGTTGGTGAAGACACGGCCCTTACCAAGCTGGGCCAGCAGATCTTTCATTAAGGGAAGGAGGTATAGGTGTTCGACACAGACCGCGTTGAGACCCCGAAAGTCGACACATAGGCGGAGGGATCCGTCCTTTTTCTCCTTGAACAGGACGGGTGCAGCGACTTGGGATCGGGCTGGCTGGATGAACCCCCTTGCCAAGTTCTGATCAATGTACCGTCGTAGTTCCTCGAGCTCCTTAGGTGCCATGGCATACATCCGGGGCTTCGGCAGCTTGGCCCCCGGGATGAGCTCGATCGCGCAGTTGGTCGAGCGTTGGGGAGGTAGCTGGTCGCACTCCCTCTCGCTGAACACAGCGGCCAGGTCGCTGTACACTGCCGGGAAGGGGCCCTGCTCCTCCCCCTGTGCCTGTGCCACGGCCGCACACCCCTGTGGCGGACCAGCGGCCGTACACCCCGGGACCTGCTCCTCGTGTCCCGCTCCTGGTGGCTGGGGCCCCACCGCAAGTCGAAGCTTACGGTAACCCCGCTCCCACCATATAGTCGGACCCCACTTCTCCAGCCATGCTAGACCGAGGATCACCACCTCTGTCATAGCTGGGGCGACAATGAAGCGAAGGGTTTCCCAATGCCCGCCCAATTCCAGGCGGACCGGCTCTGTAACATGGGTAGCTGGGGCCCCCCCTAAGAGAGACCCGTCCACCTGCTCAAACCGGACAGGTTGGGGTAGTCGGTGCAACCTAATGCCACAGTCCCGTGCTACTGTCTTACTAATAAGACACCGTGTACATCCGGTATCTATAAGGGCCCGGCATTCCTTTCGTGTCCCAGTCTGCGGGCTGGTTAGGACAACGGGCAACACAAAGGGGCTTACTGGTTCGCTTACCATCGGATCATTTGCTGTGTCGTCCTCACTGTCATCAGGGGCCGCCTGGTACCTCGTCGCTGCTGTGGCGTCCTCCTCCACCGAGATTGCCCGTTGCGATGCTGGGGTCGACTGCTTGGCCGCTCTCGACCTCTCAGGTCCCTTTTTCGGAGTTGGTGTGCCCCGTCCGGCAGCTGAGGGGCCCCGTGGAGTGGGGGCCGGGCATTCAGCTGCTCGATGACCCGGCTGATTGCATCGGAAGCAGCGGAAGGAGGCCGTACCAGACGGGACCGGAAGTTTAGATGGGCCGGCTGGTTGCCCGCCCTCCTTTGACCTGACCAAAGGTCGTTGGGTCCGGCCAGTAACTCCCCCCCTTTTGTGGCACTCTCTCAACCCTGTGTCCAGTTCCACTGCCACTTTGCACCAGTCACGAAGTCGGTTGGGCACGCCTCGGTACACGCAGGCCTGGCTGACTTACTGACACTGTCCGTCCGACGGCGTCCCGAGGCGACAAAGACAACAGGAACGCAGGAACGTAGTGGAAGCAAGGTGATTTAATCCCCGGCCAAAACAAAGTCAGCACTGGGAGTGGTTTGCTCCCAGTGCTGTATATAGAAGTGCCACACCCCTTCACCCCGCCCCCAGCAGTAAGCCAACATCCGCCTGACGCACATAAATGTCCCCGTAGTCCGGCCCCACCCTTCCCTGGAAACAGTCACGTAGGGCTGGTTGTCCCGTCGGCCGCTTGGCTGCTGCAACATGCCATCACCGTCCTGGTCAGTCCTTCCAATGCTGCAGCCCTGTCCACGCGGTAGATGCCTTTCCTTGGCTCCTGCGTCCTCCTGGTTGTGTGGGCCGTCCGAATGGCCACGGGCCGACGGCTCGACTGGCCCTCGCTCGCGGCAGCCTTTGCTGGCTCCTCCCCCGGCGTCCGCGGTCCTCCCTGGCCCTTTGCGGCTTCCATTCGCCGGCTCCCGGATTTCCGGCTTGTTCGCGGCAAACGGCAGGTCTCTGCATGGCCCCCGCCTCGCCCTCGCGCTGGGCGACGCCGACAGGCCTCTGCGGCCCGGGCGAGGTAGGCGGCAGCGCGGAGAAACGAGGGGAGGGGGTTGGGTCGTACCTGCTGGCTGGAGCGATGCCGGAGGAGAGCTGGGCGGCTGCGGCGGCGTTCTGCTGGGCGGCAGTGGCGGTGTTCGGCTGCTGCGGGCTTTGCGTCTGCCCCCCCCCAGCGAATGGCAAGCCCCGTGGAGCTTGACATCACCAGGTTTTACTCCCACTACTTTCTCCCAACGGCAGAAGGGACAGATGCCTTGAGGATTCATTGGCCCAAGGGCCTCCTATATGCCTTCCCTCCCCTGCCACTTATCCCAGCAGCGATCCGCAAAATCCTCTTGGAACGAGCAGAACTGATCCTTGTGGCTCCATACTGGCCTCAGAGGCCGTGGTTCGCGGATCTGATGAACCTGTCACAGTCTCCCCTATGGAGAATCCCTCCGCATCGGGTGTCACTACATCAGGGGACCGTTTGCCATCCAGATCCTCAATGGTTGCACCTGACCGTCTGGCACTTGAACGCGGCATAATGGCACAGGAATTGTTTTCTCCTCGTGCCATCACTATTATTCAGTCCGTTCGCCATCCGGCGACCAATCGCATCTATGATTCTACCTGGAAGAATTTTTGCTATTGGTGTCGACGGCGACAGTTTGATATTCAAAACTTACTGGTTCCCCAGGTAGTGGATTATCTTCTAGACGGATTGGATCGAGGCCTCGCCCCTGCGACTCTTCGCAGACAGGTGGCGGCCTTGTCCACGCTACTCACTTGTACAGATGCAGTCCCTTTGGCTTGCCATCCCAGAATACGTGCCTTTCTCAAGGGAGCGTGCAATACCAGACCTCCCGTGGTTCACAGGTTCCCGTCATGGGAATTACGTGTTCTTCGCGTTTTAACGAAACCACCCTTTGAACCCCTAAGATCCATTCCGTTGCGGAGCCTGTCTCTCAAGGTGGCATTCCTGATCGCCATCACATCGGCCAGATGCATCTCTGAGCTAGCCGCCCTTTCTGTCCGGGACGATCTTTGCATCTTCCACAGTGACATGGTGGTCCTGCGTCTGGATCCTTCCTTTATCCCAAAGGTAAACTCGCTCTTTCACAGGTCACAGGAGGTCGTCCTACCAAATTTTTGTCCGAACCCTTCGCATGACTTGGAGCGGCAGTGGCATATGCTGGACGTCCGTAGAGCGTTGCGCCATTATATCAAGCGCACGGCACCATTTTGTCGGTCTGAAGCCCTATTTGTATCCTTCCGCCCAGCTTCTCTAGGGCAGAAGGTCTCCGCCGGCACAATTGGCAGGTGGATCAGAAATTGTATAGCGGAAGCGTACCAGTCCTCTTCCCTGCCGGCTCCAAGTCATCTCACTGCTCATTTCACTCGCAGTGCTGCTACCTCTGCAGCTTGGGCCACACAAGCTTCCATCGAAGAGGTTTGCAGGGCTGCGACATGGTCATCACCTACTTTCGTGCGTCATTATAAAATTGACCGCTTTGCTTCTGCGGACGCCTCCTTCGGGCGGCGTGTCCTCCAGCAAGTGGTGTCTGTAGACGCTCATCCGGCCTCCTCTGTTTCCCACCCATCGGGACAGTGAGGCTTTGGTATATCCCATTGGTGGATTCTCCATCTCCTGTACTGGAGAAGGGGCGTTGTCTTACCTGAACGCCTTTTCTCAGTACGGAGATGGAGAATCCACACCCACCCTTTTAGGTCAGATAGGCCAAACTTAAGGGTTTGAGAGCCAACACCTCCATCTTCAGCCACTTCGCCCTCGTTAAGACTGGATCTATAGCAAGAGGGGGCATGTCAAGTTTTGGCTACTTGGTCTCAAGAGCAGGCAGACTTTGACTACCCATTGGTGGATTCTCCATCTCCGTACTGAGAAAAGGCGTTCAGGTAAGACAACGCCCCTTCTATAACAACAAATGAATCTAATCAGTAAAACCCAAAATCCCCCAATTTTTAGTCATCAAGGTTTTTTTGTTTTTTTTAAAACAAGTTTTATTAATTTTCCAATTTTACAAAGCTTCAGGTATTAAGGAAGCAACATGGTGGTTGGGTAATCCATAGTCCAATAACAAGCTCTTTCATACATATGTCAATTTACATCATCAAAAAATTCCTCTCTGTTTCCCTTGGTTATTATCTCACATTCAAATTAATACATTGCTAGTTATAACTCAATCAATTGAAACATTTATCAATATCTTTTGACTTATACGCCTCCATAGCGTGTTTTTAACTTTTATCTGATTTCAGTTACAGTATTCCAGTTGGCTTAATGTCCATAGTATTTAGGTTTCAGATAGCTCACGGTTCCCTTAGTTCGTTACAAAATAGTTATCATATCTAAAATACACTTATTATTTATTCTGATAAATTCTTAGTTTATTTCACAATCATATTCTACTTCTCATCCTAATATCATCACTTACTAATAAAATAACCTTTATCATCTGAATCCATCTTCTAGATTATAATTCAAAACTATTATTCTAGTGACTAATATATTTCCCTTATAGGTCTAAATCCTAAATATTAAATCAATTAATGTCTTTTAAAATCTCCTTAGCCCATTAAGTGAAATTTTAGGCTCTTCCATTAAAGGTCACATAAAGAAAACCATTTTTTAAGTCTAACTCTGGCCTTCCTTTTGTGCCAAACAGGCTTCCATAGCAGAGCCTTTAAATCCTCGGGTGGATCTCCCTTCATTCCTGCATATGTCATTTGAATCAAGGGAGACCATCCAGTTATCAACTTGTCAAGGAAGCTAGTCCCTTCATAGCCATTAGATTGTTGGCCTGATAGTTTGAGTCTCCATATTTGGCTTAGTATATTTGTTGTGAGTTCAGGCTGGTCTTCTTCTTCTTCTTCTGGTTTCAGCTGGTTTAAATAAAAAGTCATATTCAATGTTTTAGTTGTTATTTGGTCGTCTGGGTTATCTAAATTCTCAGTGTACTGTGTATGTAAGTCTTCAGCACCTTCCATCTTAGTGTTGCTTTCTTCAGTTTCTGTTGCTGTTAGAATTGCAGATTTTTAGTTGAAATCAAGGTTTGGGTATCAGGGTTCTGAGTAGGTTGTAGCTGGTATTCTTTAAAGTCCACTTTAGTGTTAATTCCTTCTTCTTCTGTTGCCTTTTGAGTTGTAAGTTCATCAGTTGAAGTCTGGGCTGCATTTTGTAGCTTTAAGGTGGCGCCTTTATCTTTCTCCAGTACGGGAGATGGAGAATTCACACATGGGTTTTCATTGGATGCCTGCTCTTGAGACCAAGTAGTCAAACTTGACACGCCCCCTCTTGCTGATCCAGTCTTTAACTTGGTCTCAGCTCTTGACGACGTGTCTGGTGTGGCTCTCAGTCAATAGCAGGTTAGAAAACTTGAGTGAATTCTCCTTTCCCTTAAAA
>NW_015388406.1:43220-48616 GCF_001527695.2 Protobothrops mucrosquamatus
TCAGGCCATTGTAGGGGTCTGAGAGCCAACACCTCGTCCATCTTCAGTCACTTCGCCCTCGTTAAAGACTGGATCAGCAAGAGGGGGCGTGTCAAGTTTGACTACTTGGTCTCAAGAGCAGGCATCCAATGAAAACCCATGTGTGAATTCTCCATCTCCGTACTGAGAAAAGGCGTTCAGGTAAGACAACGCCCCTTCAGTCTGGGATTTATTAGCTCAGTAGCCTCTAGGATTTTTTCAAGTATAAGTTTGTAGTTAAGCTGTGGGTGGTATTCCTCCATTTCTGTAGTGTTTACAGATAGTCCTTTAGTGGAGGCTATTTTTAATAAAAGTCAATAAATGTCCACCTCCACTATAGAGAATTATTTTCACCACCCAGCTGTTTCAAGTTCTTATCTTTTTTGATAGTGTCAAGGACAAATCTTAGTCTCACAAGTCTCCCAGTCAGAAAAAAAATTCACTTGCTGTACCACATTTTGCCACAAGATGTCCCCAGTAACATGTAAAGTTAAGCTTTTATCCGGTTTTAAAAAGGAAGAAAGAAATATTCTTTTTTTTCCAGCTTAGCAAATAGGTAAAATAATAAGTCTCTGTAAGAATAAAAAACCTTTTGGGAGCCCAGGTATCCAGAAATTACAAGTCCAAATATTTAGTCATTTAGTTTAGTTGTTCTTTTTTTCCCCCTTAGCTTTATATTCCCAGAGTAGGCAGGAGCCGTAGAATTAAGGGGGGGGGGAAGTATTTCCAAAGGCCTTTACAGGAAAGTAGTTGGGAAGCAAGAAAGGTAAGGTAAGGTCTCACCCAATTCCTCCACATTGCTTTCATCATGCTTAGTAGTGCTTTTGGCTTTTGGCTGGAATGGCTTGGTGATCGGCCATGTTAATGGCCGATCTTTTCTTCGTCGGCCCAAAGGAGCTGCCTCGGATCCTCCTCAGTGGTAGTTGCCCCTCCAGGGTGACTTTCGACCCTTTCCAGGGTCTTCCGACGGAGGGAAACCGGACGGCGGAGAGAGCGGTCTCCCTACGCGTCCGCCGGCACCGCGATCGCAAACCGGAAGCCTTAGTCATCAAGTTTTTGACACCTTGCTAAGCACTGGTGGTACTCAAATATTGTCATGTCCTAAAAGTGGTACAATCTGTGAAAAGGTTGAAAAGCCCTGCAATACAATGTAACCTTTTGCTTTGTTTATTGCCGCTGTGTCCACTGCCTGCTACAATGTAACAAATTGCTTCCTGCGCTATGTCTTTCGCTGAACTTTATCTTCCTAAACTGTCAGAACAAGGGAGGAAATAAGGAATGTAACCCAGTGCCTGGTTTATTTCTACACTCTCAGAGTTAGGTGTGAAGAAGCCGCTGACCATCGCTGCATGAACTGGAGATGGGCCGATGTTATCTCCCCTTTCCCACGATGGACTTAACACCTAGGGATTGGCCGTCCCATACCGGACGGGCGGACTAGGGGCTGGGGTCTAAGTTGGGGATACCTTAATCTATCACTCTGTGCGGGAAATCTCAGATCCTGTCTATTATGCCTGCTATCAACTACTCTCAATAAAAGTTCCTGTTGGAAGAAACAGTCTCCAAGAGTTCTGCTTTCTTAAGATGTGAGGTTGAAGTGGGTCCTTACACTTTAGCAGTAATACCTTGAAGTAATCATTTTCTATATGACTCTATCAGTCTCTCACATTGTGGAGGAATTTTGGCCCACTCTTCTTTACAATTTTGCTTTACTTCATTGAGTTTTATGGGCATTTGTGTATGCAGAACTCTCTTGAGGTCCTGCCACAGCATTTCAATTTTGATTCTTTTTCAGACATTCTGTTGTAGGTTTGCTGGTGTGCTTGGGATCATTGTCCTGTTGCATGACCCAATGTCAGCCAAGCTTTAGCTGTCGTACAGACGGTCTCACATTTGACTCTAGAATACTTTGGTATAGAGAGGAGTTCATGGTTGACTCAGTGACTGCAAGGTGCCCAGGTCCTGTGGCTTCAAAACAAGCCCAAATATCACCCCTTCACCGCTGTGCTTGATAGTTGGTATGTTTGTGCTGAAATGCTGTGTTTGGTTTTCACCAAACGCGGCACTGTGCATTATGGCCAAACATCTCCACTTTGGTCTTGTCTGTCCAAAGGACAGTGTTCCAGAAGTCTTGTGGTTTGTTCAGATGCAATTTGCAAACCTAAGCTGTGCTGCGACGTTCTTTTTAGAGAGAAGAGGCTTTTTCCTGGCAGCCCTTCCAAAGAAACCATACTCATTCAGACATTTTCTAATTGTATTGTCATGAACTTTAACATTTAACATGCTAACTGAAACCTGTAGAGTCTGAGATGTAACTCTTGAATTTTCTGCAATTTCTCTGAGCATTGCATGGTCTGACGTTGAGGTGAATTTGCTGGGACGTCTATACCTGGGAAGATTGGCAACTGTCTTGAATGCTTTCCACTGATGAATAATCTTCCTCACTGTAGAATGATGGACTTTAAATTGTTTGGCAATGGCCTTACAACCCTTCCCAGATAGATGGGCAGCAACAGTTGCTTCTCTAAGATCATCGCTGATGTCTTTACGCTTTCGCATTGTGTTAACATACACCTCAATGCTGGCAACCAGCAAACTTCAGCACGGTCACTCAAGCCCTCGTTGTTTCCCGCCTGGACTATTGCAATGCTCTCTACATGGGGCTCCCCTTGAGGTGCACCTGGAGGCTCCAGCTAGTTCAGAATGCGGCTGCGCAGGGGATTTTGGGGGCCTCTAGATGCTCCCATGTAACACCTCTCCTGCGCGAGCTGCACTGGCTGCCGGTGGCCTTCCGGGTGCGCTTCAAGGTGTTAGTAACAACTTTTAAAGTGCTCCATGGCAATGGACCTAGGTATTTGCAAGACCGCCTCCTACCAAATATCTCCCTTCGACCAGTCCGCTCCCACAGAGAGGGCCTCCTTAGGGTACCATCGGCCAGCCAATGCCGGCTGGCGACCCCCAGGGGGGGAGAGCCTTCTCTGTGGCAGCTCCTGCCCTCTGGAATGACCTGCCCCCTGACCTACGTACAATTGCGGACCTGCGCCTCTTCCGCCGAGCCCTGAAAACTCATCTGTTCCATGCGGCCGGCCTGGCGTAGTTTTGATTGGGTTTTGTTAGGGGTTTTATATTTTAGAGCAGGCTTTTATGTAATATTTACTGTGATTTTTATTATTGCCTGTTCACCGCCCTGAGTCCCGTAAGGGAGATAGGGCGGTATATAAATTTAAATAATAATAATAATAATAATAATAATAATAATAATAATAATAATAATAATAATAATAATAATAATAATAATAATAATAATAATAATAATAATAGTAATAATAGAGGTAGTTACACTTGCTGATGATCAATTGATGAAGGGCACTTGATTAGCAGCACCTGGCTGCTACTTAGTCTCTTTATACCTATGGAAGCAGTAAGGGTGTACTTAGTTTTTCACACGTCTTCTCCATCTGAGGTTGTATTTACCTACTTTTAAGAACTGCTAAGGACCAGATGATTTTTACTATGTCCTCATACGTAAAACCATAGAACTCAGAGAGTGGACTTTCTTTTTCACATGACTGTATACACACACACATATGTAAATACATGCACACATAACAGAATAACAGAGTTGAAAGGGACCTTGGAGGTCTTCTAGTTCAAACCTTTGCTCAAGCAGGAGGCCCTATACCAGGGGTCGGCAACCTTAAACACTCAAAGAGCCATTTGGACCCGTTTCCCACAGAAAAGAAAACACCGGGAGCCACAAAACCCTGCTGCTTCCCCCCCTTCTCAGAGCGCCCTGCCGCCACTGCTTCCCCCACCCCCCCGACGGAGCGCTCCACCGCTGCTTCACCCAGTGGTGAAGGTGGA
The DNA here is from genome assembly GCF_001527695.2 of Protobothrops mucrosquamatus. Taxonomy (NCBI): domain Eukaryota; kingdom Metazoa; phylum Chordata; class Lepidosauria; order Squamata; family Viperidae; genus Protobothrops; species Protobothrops mucrosquamatus. The sequence goes on from NW_015388406.1 coordinate 47,103, forward strand.
GTTTGGGAGGCAGTGGCAGGGCGTAGCCCAGACGTGGCCCAGCAGCAGCAGCAAAGCTCGTCCTCCCCACTCAAGCGGCCATCAGCTGCTTGGGTGCCTCTGCTCCATCTGAGTTGAAGAAAGCGGAGGCACAGCAGCAGGATTGCTCTCAATAAGGCGGGCACACATGAGCGAGCAGTGCACCCGGCTCTTATTTTTTGAGAGCAATCCCACTGCTGCACCTCCGCTTTCTTCAACTCAGACAGAGCAGAGCCACCCAAGCCGCTTGTGGACGATTGAGTGGGGAGCAAGAGGAGGAGGAGAAGAGCGTGAGGCCGGCCGGCCAGATGAGGAGGAGGTTGGGCGATGCTGGCTGGGGAGGGGGGATCATGGCCGCTCGGGGATCTGCCAAGCCTCATGGCAGCGGCATTGGCAGCTCCCCCACCCGGCCTGTTTCCCTGGCTCCGTACAAGATGCTTGGCAGAACCCCCCCCCATGCCCCCAATCGGACCCAGGCGGCACCTTTCCAGCTCCACCGCGGTCCTCCGTCACTTCCTCCGCTGCCGCGTGCAGTCCCACAAGCAAAAGAAATGGGACTAAAAAAGTTCAATCAATTCCAACTTCGAGAGATTTTTTTTCCCGCCAGAAGTTGGAATTGATTGATTGAACTTTTTTAGTCCCACTTCTTTTGTTTGTGGGATTGCATATGACGGCGGAGGACTGGGAGCCTCAGCATAGGGATGAAAGTGCTGCATGTGGCTCTGGAGCCGCGGGTTGCCGACTTCTGCCCTATACCATTTCAGACACACACACACAGGTAAACACACACACACACATTCTCCTTATAGGATGCTACTGTCAAGACTGATTTGCCCTTTCACCTACATTTTCTCTCTTGCTCATAGCTTGACAAGATTGTGGAATGGAATGCAAAGGTGGGAGGGATGATATCTAGGCTACTGAGGCGTCTTTGAGAGCCTACAGCATGGGTGTCAAACTCGATCACATCATGTGACGTATCGTGATGTATTGCAACATTTTTTTCCTTTGCGGAGCCGGGGTGGGCATGGCCTGCATGTGACGCATCCAGCCCGCAGGCTGCCAGTTTGACACCCCTGGCCTACAGGAATGCCAAGGTCACTAACACGGGTGCATGATACAGAAGTGGACTTTTCCCATAACAAGAAGTATTACTATTGGACAATGTGAACAGCCGGTGGGTGGGGGCAAGGGAATCTATTGTTTAATTAAGTAAGCTTTTTTTTTGTATAAAATTTTTATTATTTTCATCATAAAAAAACATCACAAATATTACACAATGCTATGAAAAACCCCGCACCCCCCACCCCCCCGGACTTCCCAAACCTAATCCCAGGATAATATTCAGATATAAGTAAACAAGTATTAATATCTCTAACTCCACAAAACGTATTATTCTACATGTATAGGTAAAATATATTAAAAGGAAAAAAAAAGAAAAACAAATTTACTAAAAACCTAAATTATATTCCACCACTCTATGCTTCTTTTGAATA
>NW_015388406.1:52508-53701 GCF_001527695.2 Protobothrops mucrosquamatus
TTCTCACCTACATCGTCCACATGGGACGACTCGGGAACTCAACTCCTACCCCGGGCAGCTCACCTATCCCCTTATGCCCAGGGGAAGGGTATCAAGCCGTTTGACAGCTGATGCTAGCTGTCAAAACGGCTTTTACGCTGAAACAGGCGGGAGGCAGCAAATAGCTGCGTCCGACGAGGTCGCCTGCCACCGGAAGTCCCTAATTAAGTAAGCTTTTGAGCAGGAAAACGAGCTGGTTTTGCTTCTTCTGTGGCAATCTAAATTTTCAGTAAAGTATTATACTCTTGGTAAAATCATGTCCCAGGAGTTTCTTTTTCTGGAAATGCCAACTGGACAGTTGACATTTAAACCAGCTCTCCATTGTAGCAGCCTACCTAGACCCCACCAGGAGGTTGGCAGCTTCGAGATGTCAGCAGCTGACAGAGAAAGAGATGGAGGCATGAGACCAGGGGGAGCCTCCTCTCCAGAGACCACAGTGGCAGCCCAAGCCGAAGCCAGGATGCAGGGGCTGGCACATGCAACCCTAGTGGCAGCTGGCCTCCCTGTTCAGGCACCCCAGGCAGCAGTGGGGTTACCGCCTGGGTACATCTTAGTGCAAAAGGACCAAGTGCCGCCTCCCTTAGCAGTTCGGTTCGATGGACAGCCCAACAATTTGGCCTACTTCCTGACCCAGGTCTGGAGATATATGGTGGGGAGATTCCTTCTCTGCAGCTTGGGCATTGATCAGGGGGTGGGGATTTGACAGAACTCCTCTTTCTAAATGACAAGCAGAGGAGAGCTGAGGATTGGATCTCATGCTGATTGGATCTCATGCTGGAGGGAGGGGAGGGAGGAGGACTGGCTATAGCACAACACCTGTGGGTCACATGCTGAAAAGGAGTGGGGGGGCTTCCAAACAACTTTGGGGCAGCCAGCAAACCTGCCAAAAAGAGCAACTGCTGGCACTCAGCTCAGATCACCCAGCTCTGCCTGGAATCTGCACTCTACATAGACCATAATACTTGTAAGAGGAAGCAGGCAGTTAAGAGAAATAGATGGCAGTGTCTGAAAATAAGGATGATCCATGTGGATGTTCTGGCCTGCTTTACTATGGAAGTTGGGGTGAGTAAAGGGTGTACATAATGAGACCATTGTCAGGTCTTTCCACCCATACCACCCCATCACTTCCAAACACTCAGTCTGGAAATATCTAG
>NW_015388406.1:57166-77425 GCF_001527695.2 Protobothrops mucrosquamatus
ATCTCATTAACAGTTGATTATAGTGAAACCAAGAATATACAATATTTTCTTGCTTCAAATCTGCTAAGGATTTAATTTGCCAATCCTGTCCTACCAAACTAAGTAATTCCTTATAAGAAATTCTATCCAAGTTAACTCCTCTAGATACCCCCTCTATTGCTTGTCCTGGAATCGCCCAAATGGGAATTTTATAATTTAATCTATAATAATATTTCTTCCAAACTCGTAATAAAGCACTTCTTAGAATATGAGCTTTAAAAACTTGATCTACTTTCTTATTATAAATTAAGTATGCATGCCAACCAAATAATAGGTCCCATCCCTCAAGGCAAAGTATATTTTTGTTTGTTAAATTAAGCCAATCACTAATCAATGTTAAAACCACCGCGTCATAATACAATTTTAGATTCGGCGCCTTAAGTCCTCTTTCCCGTGCATCTTGTATAATCTTAAACTTAACTCTTGGTTTCTTCCCTGCCCATATAAACTTATTAATCCCCTTCTGCCATTCTTCCAAATTAGCATCTTTTTTCAAAATAGGTATCATTTGAAACAAAAAAAGAAACTTTGGAAGAATATTCATTTTCACTGCTGAGATTCTCCCCAGTAGAGATAACTGTAATTTTTTCCAATCATTTAAGTCCTTTTGCACTTTTACCCATAATGTCTCATAATTGTTTTTATATAATTTAACATTAGAAGCTGTAATATAAACTCCCAAGTATTTTACCTTTCTCACTATTTCAAAACCTGTCAACTAAGATATCTTTATCCTTCATAGACATATTTTTCGGTAATATTTTAGTCTTATTATTATTTACCTTGAAACCAGAAACTTTCCCATACTGGGCTATAATTTTCACCAAGTCCCTTACCGAGTCTATCGGTTGAGCTAGTGTCAGCACCAAGTCATCAGCAAAAGCTCTTAACCTATAATCATTCTATTTACATTTATTCCCTTTATTATAGGTGATTCACGAATTTTAATCAATAAAATCTCCATTGTTAAAACAAATAACAATGGAGATAATGGACAACCCTGCCTTGTACCCTTCTCAATTTTAAATGCCTCTGTTAACCCCCCATTAACTATGACTTGTGCCGATTGTTGTTGGTAAATAGCCCTAAGAGCAAACAAAATTTTTTCCCCAAAGTTCATTTTCTCTACGACTCGCAATAAAAACCGCCAGTCTAGTTGGTCAAACGCTTTTTCAGCATCCAAAAATATAAAAGCCGCAGGGATTTGATTATTCTTATCCAAATACTCAATTAAATTAACAATTTGTCTTACATTATACTTCATATATCTTCCAGTTATAAATCCAGATTGATCACTATGAATCAATTGCCTCAACACTTGCATTAATCTATTTGCCAATATTTTTGAAAAAATCTTATNAAAGCAAAGTCCTTTCTTTTCCTAAGTATTTTAGGAGGTATTTCCTTTAAAATTATAACATCTTGTGCTACAATTTGGAATCTCTGCTTATAGAAGGCTTGAATAATTTCATTACGAATTGATCTTCTGGAAAAATAAATTACAACATCTCTTGGTAGATTTCTCTGTCGTGCGACCCATGAATTTACCCTAAAAAAAATTTCTATCTCTCTCAAAATTTCTTCAGGTTCACAGGCCAAAACAATAGCCAAATCTGATGCAATCTCTTCTTTCAAATTTTCTTGCGCATTCTCCTTCAGTCCCCTTATTGTCAAAGCATATTCCATGTCTCTATATTGTGACATAATAATTTCGTTCTGAGTTATATCCACATTATCCTCTACTTTTCCAAGTCTGTCCTCTAATCTTTCGATATTTTCCACCACCTCGTCTACCCGTCCATCTAAGCGTTCTACATGAGCTGCTAAACCTTGAAAAGCTAACAATATATCCTGTCTCATCTCGTTTTTTTCTTCAAAATGCTCAGCTGTCTCTATTCTAATCTGTTTCGCTGTATTCATCAAAGCGTCCTGTAAATCCTTAAGTGTAAGTGCGGGCGGTGGGGGAGAAGGTGGAGGCGTCTTGGGCTTAGGTTGCTGTGAACTTTGAACAACCGGAGAAGAGATCGGACCTTTCGGAAGCGCAGAAATTCCAAGGCGTTTTGAAGCCATTTTTTTTTAAAAAACGCTTCTTATAAATCTTGTATAATCTTGTAAAAGCATCAGTTGCAGAATATATATAAAAAAAATAGAAAACTTGCACTTTACATAAGCTAGCGAAATCTGTTACATTATTTCGTTGTCTTCACTTAAACACCAAGTAAAAGTGAAAGTCTCTTAAGTATCATTTCAAACAAAGAAACGGCTTTCCGCGGCCATATTTTTCTTCTTTTAATTTAAATCGTAGATGAAGAAGATACTTGTTTATTTTCTGAGTTAAAGTCTTCAATTATCCAAATTCCAATCCTCCTGTTCAGCTCCGTCTGCTTTTTAATTTTACTCACGGTCTCTTTAATTAGCAGATGTTGAAGCAGCGTCTAGCTTTGTTCCTAAGAACAAAGGCGACCCGAGGTGCGGAGAAAATCCAGACTCCAAGGGAGTTCTCACCTTCGTTCTCCCCCCCCAAAAATTTAGAGAACTAGGGAACTCGACCTCTATCCAGGAAAGCTCACCTTCTCCCCTTCACCCGGGGAGAGAGGCTCCAAGCCGCAGAACAGCTGTTGAACGCCTTTCCTTCAGGCTTTAACGCATCCCCGGGGTGGACGGCTTAAAAAGAAGCCGCCATCGGCGCGGAAGTCACCACCGGAAGTCGGGTATATTCTATTTTAATTCGCACAAGTAAGTCAAAACCCCAATTTTCTTCAGTCTTATTCTAGCTTTCTTTCTTTGCCAAATCGTCTTCCATGTTCATGCTTTAGAGCAGGGCTTTTCAACCGGTGGTACGCGTACCACTTGTGGTACATTAATGAGTGGCAGGTGGTACGCAGCCCTGCCTAGCCAAGTGTAGTGGGGGAGGGAAAGAGCCAGCACAGGCAAGGACTTACAGTGAGAAAGTCCTCTGGAGCTGCAAAGGCCCCAGGCTCACTTCTGGCTCACCCTCCCCCATGAGAAAGGAGGAGGGGGGCTGAGACAGGAGAGCCTATAAAAGGAGGCAGTTTGGGCAGGAGAGGGAGAGAGAAAAAAACAGCAACCTTGGGAGGAGGCAGAGTCAGCTGCACCGAAGGGGAAGGAGGGGGAGGGGAGGGTGGGGGGGAGAAGAGATCAAGCAGGCTGGCCATGAGCCGATCTACAACTGCTGTAGCAGCCACCTGTGCTGGCAGCAGCAAACAGGCAAGAAATGCAGCTGGGGAGGGGTCACCCTCCAAGAGGAATGAAAAAAGGCAGCAATGGCTGGAGGTGAGGCACGGAGGAGGGAAGGAGATGGAGAGTGGAAGGATTCTTATGTGCTTTTGTGACTTTGAAGTTCTGGGATTTGTGCAATGAGGGTTTTGTGTTCTTAAGGAGTGTTTGGCAATTTCTATTTGGCTGATGGTGTTAGCTTCTATTGCTCTGCTGTTGTTAGCTGTAAGTTTTGCTGCAAGGGATTTTGAAGTATTTTTCTCCTGAATGGATTTTGCCTGTAGCATTCCTTTACTTATGAATGGAGCCATTTGGGGAGGTTGCCTTAGCCGGCAGCCAGTACTTACATTTTATTTTCTTCCTTAAGTGCCGGCTGCGCTCCTTACTTTCCTTTCTAGCCAGTAGCTAATTCTTAAAGGGGAATGTACCTTTTTAAGCTAGTTCACTCAGCAGCTTGTCTTTTCTGTCTCTGGAGGCCTTTCCTTGTTTGATCAATATATGGAAGAGGGAAAATATGGGGGGGGGTGTCAAATTCTTCCTTCAGAAGGAGAAGGGAATGAGAAAAAGGGAGGCAGGGNTTAGCACTTGGCCACCAGCAGCTCTCCCATTGACTTTGCTTGTCAAAAGGTTGCAGAAGGGGATCACATGACCCTGGAACACTGTGACCATTATAAATATGAATCCGTTGCCAAGCATCCAAATATAAATCACATGACCCTGGGCATGCTGCAATGGTCATAAGTGTGAAAAATGGTCATAAGTCATTTCAGTGCAATTGCAACTTTGAACAGGTTTTTTTTTTGGTCAAGTTTTTGACACCTTGCTAGGTGGTACTCGAATATTGCCATATCCTAAAAGTGGTACAATCGGTAAAAAGGTTGAAAAGCTGTGCTTTAGAGTCGTCAAATTTTTTTTCCTGTATTGTTATATAATTTGATGTAGAAAAAAACCATCTGGTCGCCATTTTTTTGAGAGGATTAACAAATCGTCTCTTTATTTTCTCCAGTACAGGAGATGGAGAATCCACCAATGGGTTTTCTCTGTCTGCCTGCTCTTGAGACCAAGTAGCCAAACTTGACACGCCCCCTCTTGCTAGGTGATCCAGTCTTGACTTGGTCTTAGCTCTTGACGTATCAGGTTTGGCGCTCTCAACAGATAGCAGGTTAGAACTCCATTGGTGAATTCTCCTTTCCCTATAGTTATCCTCAGTGAGTTAGCTCAGTGCTAACTCAAATCGCACGATTTGAGGAGTGAGGGGTGGAGGAGGTCTCTGCAGTTTTCCTTTCTTTCCTTTTCCCCAGGGCTCTGGGGAAAACTTTCTGAGCAGGGGCTGCTTAGAATATTTCCCTCATTCTCCCCCCCCCCTTCCCTTTGAGCTACCGGACAGAATCTCAGACTGCAGGTCTGAGATTCAATTTTCAATTCAGGGCCTCCGGAGTCATCTCCGGCAGCCGGGGACAGTCGCGGACGCCATTTTGGTTGCCGTCGGAGGCAACGAAGTTAACCTCAGCCTCGTTCTTTTTGCTTGCCGTTTGGAAGCATTCTTGCTGAGCGCATTTTCGGCGCGGCATTTAGCGCTGCCATCGTGATCGCCCCAGCACTAGAATGTTTTGCCTTTGAGTCCTGCGGTGGCCGTGCTCAGCGCATAACAGGTTGCGGCCGCCATTTTGGGGCCGCCGCCAAAGGAAAAAAGTCGCGAACGGCCTGATTCAGCGTCCTAATTCACTCTGTCCTCTATCGGTGGCTCAGTTTGCTCAGCCCCTTAGAGATTTGATTCCCCGCTTAGGCTGCACACCTCCGGGCACAAATAAGCTTCAGCAACTCCCGGCGGCCGCCATCTTGAACGCCACATGGGAGTTTCTTTAGGCCCCACGAGGCCTACTCATAGTAGTTGGCCTGACCCAGGCCACATTTGAGGTGTGTGTTTCCTTCATCATATATCACTCACTGCAATATAATCACAAATTGTTTAGCCGCCATTTTGAGCCGGTTCCTTCCTTTCCAGGCCTTTTTTTCAGGCCCTCTGCGCCCTTCATTTGGGTTTTTTTCTGGTGCACCTTGACTGGCTACCTAAGGCCTCCGGGCGGAGCCCAGAGCGGGTCCCCAACCGTGCCTTCGGCATCTGACTCAATTGCCGTGACCAAAGCCCAGATAGATTGTTTTCTGGTCAGGTGGTCAGGGGAGCAGTCTTGTTACTTGTTCCAATTTCGCTTCCGCCAACTGCTTGCCTGCCAGAGCTTCGCCTCAGTTTCCCTGAGACTGCTCAACCAGGATGGAGGACTCCACGATGCCTCAACCCATGAGCACTGCCTCCCCATCCTCTAGTTACGGCCGGCACAAATCCTCTGAACAGGAGGCGGCAGGCAAACCCAAATCCAAGGCTAAGGCCACTCTCAAGAAACCTTCCAAGTTGGCGGAAAAGCAAGCCAGCTGTAGGCAGAAGGAGTTCTCCAGAGCGCAGGTGCAGGCCGGATTAGAGACGGATCAAATGGCGGTCCCTGAATTCGACCTTCCTTTAGGCCCTTCAACCTCGGTTCAAGGCGTGTGGTCTCTCACAGGGACGCCTGCCACACTCAGCTCCCCTTCTGCATTGGGTCAACATGCAACAACCGTCTCAGGTTCAGCCCCAGAGGCCACCTTCACTCCTACGGCCGCTGGGCTCAGGGGACCAGACATCGGAGACATTTTCTCCAACGACCGCCTTGAGGCCTTGCTATCCAAGGTTGTGGACCGCGCTCTAGCAGAACGGTCCTTCCATCCACCTGGACAGGGGGCTTCCACATCGGCCATGCCACCTTATGTCCCTCCTACAGGGTTCCCTATACTTCAGGAACCCACATCTCCTGCACACTCCTCCATGAGCGGATACTCATCCCTGCAAGGTGAGGAGCAGCCGGAATTTAATCTATCAGAAGAGGAGGAACTTCCCCTTGAACCCTCTCCATCGGGAGGCCTGTTCAATCCAGCCCTGTTTCTTCCCCTGCTTCGCAAGGCCACATCAACGGCGAACATAGGGTCCGATCAGTTCCCTCAGCCACAGGCAACATCGGATTCCAGTCCAAATCCGATATTTTTTGAAACGGTGGCAGCCCAACATCACGTTCCATGTCCCTCTATCTTTCTAAAGGGATCAAAAAACAATGGGCCTCCCCTTCCTCCTTCCCTTCCATAAGCGGGACTGATAAAAAGATTTTTAGCACCTCCACAGACCTCACTGATGCCCTGGAGGTCCCCAAGGTAGACGTAGCCTGGACCCCTCTGGTATCCCAGACTGCGGTCGCTGGGGACATGTCGGAGGCGCTTAAAGCAAACGACAGGAAATGGGACCAAACTTTCCGGAAGACCCATCAATCAGCAGCATGGGCGATTAAAACGGCCACTTGTGCATCCTTCTTTGTCCGGACCACCCTTTTATGGCTTTGTCAGCTTCAGGCCAGAGTCCCTGCTGAGGACATTCGGACCCACCAGGACCTAAGCAAAATGGTGGCAGCCACTGAGTATGCTGCGGATGCAACGCTTCAGTCGGCCAACTTTGCTGCTTGTTACTGCTCCCTATCTGGGCAATAATCTTTTTGGGGAGGCCCTGGCCCCGTACCTTGTGGAAAACAAGGACAAGAGGAAGGTCATGGCTCACTTGAATAAACGGTCCGACAAACGTCCCGCTCCCTATTTCCGTAGGCAGTCCTTTCGGCCGGCAGCAGGTCCAGCAGTTACTCAGCCCTCCCGCTCATACACACCCAGACAGGACAGGCCGTATGACCATCCATATGACAGGCCAAACTTTCGGTCCAGGCAGCAGAGCCAATCTAAGCGGCCATTTCGAGGGGCAGGACGCCCCTACAGGAGGTCCAAGTGACTCTTACACTGTACTTCCCATCGGGGGAAGGCTGGCCCACTTCTTCCATCAGTGGGAGCTCACTTCCACGGACACCTGGGTCTTACAAACCATCCAATTTGGTCTGTCCCTGGAGTTTCTAGCCAGTCCCCCAGACCGATTCATTACCTGTCCCATTCCCCGAGATCCACTCAAACAAGGACTTATGCAGGAGGCCATTCAACATCTTCTGGAGATTCAGGCCATAGAACCGGTACCCCGGACCACATGGGAGGGGGATTCTACTCCATCCTCTTCGTGGTCCCCAAGACCTTGGGGTGATGGAGAGCGATTCTAGACCTCAAAGGTCTGAACTATTACATCACTTACAAGAAGCTCAAGATGCAATCACTCCAGTCCATCCTGGGGGGCATCAGACAAGGAGACTTCCTGGCGTCAATAGACCTCACGGAAGCGTATCTCCACATCCCCATCCATCCAGCTCACCGGCGGTTCCTCAGGTTCTGTTACAGGGGCAGTCATTTCCAGTACAAAGCCCTTCCCTTTGGCCTCTCCTCGGCACCCAGGGTGTTCACCAAGATCCTGGCTGTACTAGCTGCCCACTTGAGGAAGGTACAGGTACGCGTCCAATGTTACCTGGACGACATCTTGATTCAAGCGTCCTCCTTCCGGGCAGCCCAGTCGGATCTGGAACTCACTATTCAGGTCCTCCAACAACATGGTTTCTCGGTCAACTTCCCAAAAAGCCAGACGGTTCCCTCATCCAGGCTTCCGCACCTGGGAGCCGTCATAGACACCACAAACTGCATGGTCTATCTCTCCCAGGAGCGGTTGGTCAGCATCAGGGACCAGGCTCGTCGGGTGTACAGGGACCGCACCGTTCCTCTGGACTTACTCTCCCAGCTTCTGGGAAAGATGGTTTCCTGCATAGCCATAGTCCCCTGGGCCAGACTCCACTTGCGGGACCTTCAATGGTTCCTACTACCATTCCAGCGAGTGAATGCTAGCACGTCCAACCGTCAGGTCAGGCTCCTGGTCCACATCCTCAGGTCTCTACGCTGGTGGTTCTCACAAGCAGTGACCAAGGGATCACCCTTCAAGGAGCCAGACCGCATCACCATTACGACGGATGCCAGTCTATTCGGTTGGGGAGCCCATCTACAGTCTCAGTTTGCGCAGGGCCATTGGTCCCGCGCAGACTTGAGACACAACATCAATTGGCTGGAGCTCAGAGCCATCCATTTAGCTCTTCGCCAATTCAGGCACTGGATCAAGGGCCATCACGTATTGATCCTCACGGACAACGTGGCATCCAAGGCACACGTCAACCGGCAGGGGGGCACCAGGTCCCTTATGTCCGAGGCACGGCTACTGGGTTCCTGGGCAGAGTCCAACCTGGCCTCTCTCAGGGCCGAACACATCTCGGGGGTCAACAACCAGCAGGCAGACTTTCTGAGTCGCTCTACGGTGGACCCCTCGGAATGGGGGTTACATCCGGATCTGTTTTCTGAGAACTCCCACAGGTTCGGCCATCCGATCCTCGACCTGTTTGCGTCGTCAAACAATGCCCAACTCCCCAGGTACTTCTCCCGCTATTACCTTCCAGGGGCGGAAGGGACAGATGCCCTGCGGACTCCGTGGCCGTGAGGTCTCCTTTATGCCTTCCCTCCCCTCCCACTCATCCCGGCGACCATCCGCAAACTACTCCAGGAGCAGGCGGAAGTGATCCTCGTGGCCCCATACTGGCCACAGAGGCCCTGGTTTGCCGACCTGATGAATCTTTCCCGGTCTCCTCTGTGGAAGATTCCTCCGCATCGTGTGTCCTTGCACCAGGGGATCCTCCAACACCCGGACCCTCAATGGTTACAGTTGACCGTCTGGCACTTGAGCGCAGCATCATGACGCAAGAGTTATTTTCCCCATGGGCAATTACCATGATTCAGGCTTCTCATTGCCCGGCAACCAATCACATTTATGATTCTACTTGGAAAAAGTTTTGCCATTGGTGTAGAAGGCGACAACTGGATGTCTACAAACTGACCATCCCTCAGATAGTAGATTATCTTCTGGACGGCCTGGACAGAGGCCTGGCCCCTGCGACCATTCGTAGGCAGGTGGCAGCCCTGTCAACATTGCTCACTTGTGCGGATTCAGTTCCTTTAGCTCATCATCCTAAAATACGCGCCTTCATCAAGGGTGCATGCAACACCAGGCCTCCCGTGGTACACAGATACCCCTCTTGGGAGTTGCCTCGTGTGCTTCACGCTCTAACAAAACCGCCCTTTGAGCTCATTGCTACTATTCCATTGCGGGCCTTGTCTCTTAAGGTTGCTTTCTTAATCGCCATCACGTCAGCCAGATGTATCTCCAAGCTGGCTACTCTCTCAGTCAGGGATGACCTTTGCATCTTCCACCGAGACTGGGTGGTCCTTCGGTTGGATCCCGCTTTCGTGCCCAAGGTCAACTCACTCTTCCATAGGGCACAGGAAGTCATTTTACCAAATTTTTGTCACAATCCTTCCCATGACTTGGAGCGGCAGTGGCACACACTGGACGTCCGCAGAGCCCTGCGGTGTTATATCAAATGCACAGAGCCTTTTCGCAGATCTGAGGCCCTCTTTATTTCTTTCCGTCCGGCTTCTCTGGGACAGAAGGTGTCCGCTGGCACTATAGGCAGGTGGATCAGGACCTGTATCGAGGAGGCGTACCAGTCTTCTTCTCTGCCGGCTCCAAGTCACCTTACAGCCCATTCCACTCGCAGCGCTGTGACATCTGCGGCATGGGCCACTCAGGCGTCCATCGAGGAGATTTGCAGGGCTGCAACATGGTCCTCGCCCTCCACATTCGTATGCCATTACAGGATTGACCGCTTCGCTTCCGCGGACGCCTCCTTTGGTTGGAGGGTCCTTCAGCAGGTGGTCTCCGGGGACATTGTTCCGGCCTTATCTGTTTCCCACCCATCGGGACAGTGCGGCTTTGGTATGTCCCATTGGTGGATTCTCCATCTCCTGTACTGGAGAAGGGGCGTTGTCTTACCTGAACGCCTTTTCTCAGTACGGAGATGGAGAATCCACACCCACCGTTTAGGTCAGTTAGGCCGATATTAAGGGATTGAGAGCCAACACCTCGTCCACCTTCAGCCACTTTCGCTCTCGTCAAGACTGTATCTCCTAGCAAGAGGGGGCATGTCAAGTTTGGCTACTTGGTCTCAAGAGCAGGCAGACAGAGAAAACCCATTGGTGGATTCTCCATCTCCGTACTGAGAAAAGGTGCTCAGGTAAGGCAACACTCCTTTCCATCTCGACGTAGTTGTCCTGAACTGTTTATCTTCTCTTCAATCTGTTCTTCTTGATCCTCAGGTTCTTTCTGATTTATGTAGAAAGTCTTTTCCTTTTTCCATATTGTCAGTCCCTTTTCTGGGTTTTCCATTGACTGTATTTGTTGATCAGTTGAATCTTCTGTCATACTCTTTAATTGTTCCACCTTTTCTGTTACATTCTGTGTAGTTGATTTTTCAGATGTAATCAAAGTTTGAGTTTGTATATCTGGGCTGACATCTTGTTCTTTTTTGTAACCTCTTATTTCATCTGTAGCTGTAAGAATAGTTTGATGAATTGCTTTTAACATAGAGAGAATCTGTTCTTGACCTTCATCCATATTTTCTTAGTAATGTATTAAGTTAAAAGCTTTACAATCAGAGAATGCATAAAAGAGATTTTGTCACTGAATAAGGAACACAGCTGGGCTTCTCTCAAGCTCTTCAGCCCAGACGGACGTGATAGATTGACTCCCGGTCTAAGGCAGGTAATAGAGATAAAATATTGGTGGATTCTATCATTTCCATCACAGCTACCCTAACAGCGCTGAACCCAGCACTGGGAGGATCAGCTTGTGGAAGGCCTGGGGTAGGGGGTGACTTCCCTCCCCAGACCTGGGGTCCAGCTGGGCAGAGCTAGCTGCAGCCGGAGTCCTAAGGACGCTCTCAGGCTTATCATTTCTTTAAACAGCCCTCGTACAATTGGTTTCAAAGGGGAATCCCCAGCATAGCGTAGGATCAGCGCTGCAGCCGAAGCTCTCCGCACCTCCGGAGGGGAGCGGGGTTTTTTCCCATCTGTTCTCCTTCCGCTGTGCAGGTCGCCATTTTGGGGCGCCGGGACACGTGGAGGTCTCAAAAGGGACTTCCGTCTTCTCCATTCTCCTCAAATTTCCCGCCAAGAGACAGGAAGCGCAGATCGTAGGCGCACTTCCGTCTCCTTCATTCCCAGGCGTCCGGCAGCATCCCGGCTGCCATTTTTGTTCCGTCCTACCGAGAGAGATTTACAGGTAGCGGACACGTGGAGGCCTAAGGTTCCGCGGCACAGAGGTAACAGTCTAATTCTGTCCCTTTCTTCTCCTTGCCTTGCCTGGTCTCTTCGGTTCTCTCCTCGATGGATAAGGGAAGGGGAGAAACTCAATAGCGGGCACACTCAGGACTTCCGGTTCCGGTATGCGGTGACGCTGGTCATGTCTGGGGACTTGTCTCCAGTCCGGCTGGGTTTTCTGCGTCGGTAGACCCCCTAGGGGGTCGAAAATTGCAGTGGAGGGGCAACCACCGAGAAGGAGGCTTGCCGGTGACTGCGGGAGAGCGGCAGCTTCTCCCGCACGGCTCCAGCTATTTCCTTAGGGCCGACGGAGCAACGATCGTCCTGCAAGATGGCCGATTATCCTGCTGCACCAGCCGAAGTCACAATTACAGCTAAGCGATATTAGACCCACCGCGGAGGATCCGGGTGAGACCCTTTTAGCCCTTCTCTTTCCCCTACTTGGTTCTTTTTGCCTGTAAAAACTTGGATGGAATTATTTCCCCGTTTGGAAAAAGCAGCTTCTGTATGTGTGGGAAGAGAGGCGTTGAGAACAATTTTTTTTTAAAGTCTACACTCTATTTTCAGTCATTTTGGGATACAGAAAAAAAAACACGCTTTTTCGAATTGTATTAGTAGCTACATTGGAAGATTACTTCTTTCTCCACTCTTTCCTTTAAAAGAGAGAAAAAAGGAAAAAAAATGGTGTCTGGAAAAGATTTTTTATTTACTGAGGACATCTAGTGGTGAAAAGTCAATGTTGCAACTATTCTTTGGATAGAAACATGACCTTCAGACTATTTCTGGAAAAGATAAGCTGGTGCAGCTGTGGGAACTGAGGGGGTGGACACTGTTAATTACAGCCCTCTTTGAATAATAATAATAATAATAATAATAATAATAATAATAATAATAATAATAATAATATAATAATAATAATAATAATGAAAGGACTCTGATTACTTTTAAAATGGAGAAACCCTACTCTCACTTAAATTGCAAGCTTATACTGGAAAAGATCTATGAAGTTTCTGAAAAAATATGTGCTATAAGGAAAGGGATAACTACAGAACGAAGAGTCAACTTTACCCCAAACTTTCAAACTGACTTTCAGACTACAACTGTTTATTCTACAAACCAAAACATACCAGAAGAGGAACTAAGGGAGATTAAAGAGGACTTTGTTACAATGAAAGAGATTACCACAGAACTAAGAACCAGAGATTCTTCTTTAAATTTTAAAAGTGACTTTCAGACTACACCTGAAAATACATTAAAATATGACTTTACTGAGGATACAGAGGAACTTATTTCACCCTACAAGCATCTTACCTATATGTTTGAGGATCAGAAAAAGCAAAGACTGAGATTTGAACCTTTAAAGCAGCGAGGCTTTAAGAACAAGAGAAATGGAGGCCCAATGCAGAGGACAAGAAGCTTATTACTGCCGCAAGTGGCTTCACAAGCAACAAAGAGAGACCTATCGGATGAAAGGGAAGCGTTGTTGTGGAAACCTGTTTGGCAGAAAAAAAAGCCTCGAATAAGACTGAAAAGAGAAATCTAAAATTATATATATTGTATATAAGGCATTTTAGAACTATGGATTGATTTAAGGATTAAGTTCTTGAGTAGAAATAAGAAAAATGGGTGATTATTAGAATATATATATTAAATAAAGTAAGAATGTATATTTTGGATTAATAGGTTTATTTGCATGAAAATTATTATATAATGGAATGAAGAAAAATGAAGAGATGTTCGGGATTTGAACTAATAATTGAATGTGATTCTAATAAGATGATGTGTTTTGTTTGATAATATGGATATTATTAGGTTTGATAATTAATTGGATGAAATCAGAACCTTGTTTAAGGGACTCAAATGATTTAAGGTTGATATTATTTTGTTTAGCTAGAAATTGATTGATTGATGGATTAGATATGTATAGGATAGATTAATATTTTATCTTAACTAGGAGATATTACTGGAAGAAGGAATAAATAAGATTTATGATGAAATCAAAGAATTAGGATATATTTGGAAGGGTTACCTTAACTGATAATGTGTGTATTTACAGTTAAATTTGATTATGGTCTTGTAATCGCATAAAGCTTTAAAACAGGTTTAGGATTAATAGAAATTTAAGTTAGAAATAGACTATTTTCAATATATAAGCTATTTGAGGGAAATAGAGAGGGAATATTTGATGTACTGATTGAGTTACTTATGTATGCTTTGTTTTTGAATTTTTGATTGCCCCAGCACCACGGTGTGTCTCGAGCACTTTGTATTAAGAACTAAAAAAACAATAAAATTTGTTTAAAAAAAAAAATAGCAGGCACACTCAGACAGCGACCTCCCCCCCCCCTTCCATTACCACTCTTGATTCGTTCTCACACGGAATCAACTGGGGCCCCAACAGAAACAAAAAAAATAATAATAATAAAAAAAATTTAAAAAAATAAAGGCTTGAGACCCAACCCTGGTGTGCAGTTACCCTGACCGTATCCCCCCAGTATCTCAGAACCACCCGCTGCAACTGGTTGGACGCAAGAAGGACCGGACCCCAAAGGGGTGGGAAAACAGCGGTCCCTTTGTCGGTCAGATGGTCAGGAGAGCGGGACGACCACTCCCTGCTACCCCTGCTTGCCACCTCGCCAACTGATCCCCTGCCAGAGTTCCCTCTTTGGTAACTGAGATAGCTCAACCAGGATGGAGGAGCCCACGGTGTCTCAACCCTTGAGCATCGCCTCCCCTCCCACCAGCCGCAAAAGACAAAAATCTTCCAAACAGGAGGCGGCAGGCAGGATCAAAGCAAAGGCTAAGTCTATTTCTGGAAGAAAACCTTCCAAGTTGGCTGAGAAACAGGCTAGCAGAAGACACCAGGCCCTGGAGAGGGAATTCTCCAAGGCACAAAAGCAAGCCAAGGCAAAAGTGAAACAAATAGAGGAAACATCCTTTGATCTTCCCTTGGGACCTTCCACCCATGGAGTTTGGTTCCGAGAGGGGTCCCCCCAGGCACCTGAGAGGGGCCCTCCTACACTAGGGGTTACAGAACCCGCACCTGAGGCCACGTTCACACCCACAGCGGCAGGACTCGGGGGTGGAACCTGAGACCAACCCCTACGAGGACCGTATACAAGCTCTAATTGAGCAGACGTTCCACAGGATGATGGCGGCTAGATCTAACCATGGACCGAGAACTGAGTCCATGATGGACAGGGCCCCACCCAGGTCCCAATCAGGGGAGGCCGCGTTCCAGGGCTCCTCCTCCCCGTCACGGTCCTTCCACAGCAGGGAGTCCTCCCCTATGGATGACGACCAGCATCCAACATCTCAGCACACAGGATGCTATGGCTCAGACACTGGCAAACTGATCCAAAGGCAAAGTGGCGCCTAGCCGCGGCCCCTTACCAGGGTGGACAACTATTCGGAGAGGCGCTGAACCCTTACCTAACCAAAAACAAGGACAAGCGGAAGGTACTGGCCCACTCTAGCAGGTGGGCCGACAGACGTTCAACCCCATACGCCCGAAGGCAGTCCTTTCGGTCGGGAACGGGTTTGAGCTTTTCTCAGCCCTCTCAGCAATCCCGGCCTTGCACTCCCTTTACCCCCAGACAAGACCGCCAACCGGACAGGTCCAGATCCAGACCCAGACACCAAAACCAGAGCAAACGGCCCTTTCGGGGGGGGAGGCCGCCCCTTCAGAAGGTTCAAATGACTCCCTAACAACCCTCCCCATAGGTGGCAGACTGGCAAATTTCACTCACCAGTGGGAAGCCACCACTACGGACGCCTGGGTCCGGCAAACCATACGCCTCGGTTTGTTCCTGGAGTTCGTGTCCAACTCTTCAGAACGTTTTGTCCCTTGCCCTCAGCCAAGGAACCCCAGCAAAAAACAATCTCATGCGAGAGGCCATTCGACACCTCCTAGAAATAAAAGCCATAGAACAGGTCCCAGTGGGAAACCGGGGACGGGGTTTCTACTCCATTCTGTTCGTGGTTCCCAAGTCCTCGGAGGGATGGAGGGCAATCCTAGACCTCAAGGGTCTGAACCATCATATCGCCCATCGAAAGTTCAAAATGCAAACCCTCCACTCCATCTTGGGCAGAATACGACACGGCGACCTCCTATCATCCATAGATCTCACGGAAGCGTACCTCCACATCCCCATTGCCCACAGTCACCAACGGTTTCTCAGGTTCTGCTACGCGGGACACCACTTCCAGTACAGAGCACTACTGTTCGGCCTCTCGTGAGCCCCAAGAGTCTTCACCAAGATCCTGGCAGTACTGGCCGTGCATTTGCGAACGATACCGGTGCGCATCCAGTGGTACCTGGACGACATCCTCATCCAATCACAGTCCCCGCAGGTAGCACAATCGGACCTAGCGTTGACAATCAGAGTCCTCCAGGAGCACGGATTCTCGGTCAACTTTCAAAAGAGTCAGACCTGACCAGCCACCCGCATATTACACCTAGGCGCAATCATAGACACACTCAGGGGGCAGGTCTACCTGTCACAGGATCGTCGTGACAGCATACGTTCCCTAGTCCTCAGAGTACGCAGGGAACGAATAGTTCCCCTGGTCGTACTCTCCCAACTGCTGGGGAAGATGGTATCATGCATAGCAATAGTGCCCTGGGCGAGACTACATTCCAGGAATCTTCAATGGTTCCTCCTTCCATTCCAGAGGCTGAAACTCAGCTCCTCCAACAGAAGGGTAAGGGTCCCCCCAGAAACATTACGGTCCCTCAAGTGGTGGTCATCGCCAGCACTAGCCAGAGGGTCACACTTCAAGGAACCCAACCATCTCACACGACGGACGTCAGCCTGTTTGGCTGGGGGGGCGCACCTGCAGTCCATGTGGGTGCAGGGCCAATGGTCCCGGAAGGACCTAGAACACATCAACTGATTGGAGTTAAGGGCCATACACCTAGCTCTCTGACACTTACACAACAGGGTAGCGGGACAACACATACTAGTCCTCACAGACAACGTGTCCACAAAGGCACACATGAACAGGCAGGGGGGAACCCAATCCAGGTCTCTCATGACAGAGGCCCAAGCACTGGGAGACTGGGCGGAGGAAAACCTCGCCTCCACCAGGGGGAGGCAAACAGACAAGCGGACTTCCTAAGCAGGTCGACTGTGGATCACGCCGAATGGGGTCTGCACCCGGACCTATTCGCAGAGATAACGCAGAGGTTCGGGCGACCAGTTGTAGACCTGTTTGCATCCCCGACAAATGCCCAACTCCCAAGGTTCTTCTCAAGGTTCCCATCGGGGGCGGAGGAAACGGACGCCCTACATTGCCCATGGCCAAGGGGGCTACTTTACGCGTTTCCTCCTCTTCCGCTGATCCCGACAACCATCCGCAAGACATTGCAGGAACGGGCGGAGATCATACTCGTAGCCCCACACTGGCCACGAAGACCGTGGTTCGCGGACCTGGTGAATCTATCCGGGTCCCCCCCATGGAGGATACCCTCGGACCAGGTGTCACTCAGCCAGGGGGATCTACAACACCCAGAACCCCAATGGCTTCAGTTAGCCGCCTGGCACTTGAACGCCAAATCTTGAGCGGGGAGTCGTACCCACCAAGAGTAATCTCCATGATCCAAGCATCCCGCCGACTGGCAACCAACCGCATTTATGACTCCACATGGAGAAATTTCTGCAACTGGTGCGAGAAGCGAACACTTGATGTCTCGGGCCTAACAGTCCCAAATATACTAGAATACTTGCTTGGCGGCCTGGACAGGGGCCTAGCACCGAATACCATTCACAGGCAGGTAGCGACGTTATCCACTCTACTCACCTGCGCCAATATAGTCCCCCTGGCACAGCATCCCAGGATTCGCACCTTCCTAAAGGGCGCATCCCATGCAAAACCACCCGTGGTCCACAGGTATCCCTCATGGGAACTACCACGGGTCCTTCGGGCTCTCACCAAGGCACCATTTGATCCCATCAAGTCTTGCACTCTGAGGGCCCTATCCCTCAAAGTTACCTTTCTGGTCACCATAACCTCGGCCAGACGCATTTCCGAGCTCGCGGCCCTGTCGATCAGGGAGGACCTCTGCACCTTCCATCAGGACCAGGTGGTCCTCCGATTGGACCCAACCTTTATCCCCAAGGTTAACACCCTGTTCCATAGGGACCAAGAAATCGTCCTACCGGACTTCTGTGCCAACCCGTCTCATTCCCTGGAACGACAGTGGCACACACTGGATGTCCGGAGGGCACTACGACATTATATCAGGCAAACGGCACCCTTATGCAAATCAGAAGCTCTCTTTGTTTCATTTCACCACACCTCTAGTGGACAGAAGGTGTCCGCCTCAACCATAGGCAGGTGGATCAGACTTTGTATTGCGGAAGCGTATCAATCACTTTCTCTACCAACACCAGGACAAATCACAGCACATTCCACTCGCAGTGCTGCGACCTCCGCGGCGTGGGCCACACAGGCCTCTATCGAGGAGGTTTGAAGGGCGGCGACATGGTCTTCGCCCTCCCCTTTCATCCAACATTACAAGATAGATCGTTTCGCCTCCGCGTACGCCTCCTTCGGAAGGAGGGTCCTGCAACAGGTAATCTCTACAAACACAACTTCTTCCTCCTCTGTTTCCCACCCATTGGGACAGTGAGGCTTTGGTATGTCCCATTGGTGGATTCTATGTCTCCAGTGCTGGAGAAGGGGCGTTGTCTTACCTGAACGCCTTTTCTCAGCACGGAGACATAGAATCCACTCCCACCCCTTAAAATCATTAAAGATCATATTAGGAAACCGGGAGCCATCACGTCGAATTTGTAGTCAGCTGCTTCGCCTTCGTCAAGAATGGGGGAGTGGCTACCCCAGGACGGGCGTGACAAGTTGGCTGACCTGGTCTATTGGGCAGGAAGGCAGAGTTAACCCATTGGTGGATTCTACGTCTCCGTGCTGAGAAAAGGCGTTCAGGTAAGACAACACCCCTTTCAACATTATAAACTCCCCTGAATAGTCAGTCACCGCTGTTTCTTGAGGGAGGGGTAAATCTCCCTTCCCTCTCCACAGGGGGGAAAGTATTTAAGGCAGCTTATGCAGCTAAAGAAAATAGTTAAGGTTTAAGAGAGGTAGATCTCACCCAGTCTCGTCCGCACTGCCTTAAAACTGCCTGATGGTAAGTGTGACTTCAGCTGTCTGCAGCCTAGTGAAGAGCCATATTGCTATGGCTGGTCTTTTGTCCACCGGTTTGGAGGGCTGCCCTGGATCAAGCGGAAGGGCTACCGCCCTCCCGCGATCCAACGGGGATCCCCTCCTTGCTGGTCGCGCCTACAGGGAGACTTTCGACCCTTTCCAGGGTCCCCCAGCAAAGAGAAACTGAACGCGGAAGACAGAGCTTGCCTTCCAGACGTCCATATCAACTGCCTCGGCAAACCGGAAGTCCGAAAAACCGCATTTAACTGCCCTCTGGGTTGCTACCAATTTCGAGTGATGCCATTTGGGTTGCAAGGAGTGCCAGCAGTATTCATGCAGTTAATAAATGAGGTCCTGCATGAGCACCTGTACAAAGGGGTGCTAGTGTACTTGGAAGACATTCTAATGAATACCAAGACCATGGAAGAGCATGTAAAGCTGGTGAGAGCAGTACTTGAGAAGTTGCTTAAAGCCCAGCTGTACGTGAAGTTATCTAAATACACCTTCCACAAGAACAGCACACATGGCGTATTGTGCCGGTGCCGCCGCTTGCGGCAGGAAGCCATGTGCGTCACACCAGTGCCACTGCTTGCGGCAGGAGGCCATGTGACATGTCATGCCGTGGCGCCCGCGAATGGCAGCACCGGTGCGATGTGTCACATGTCCTGCCACAAGCAGTGGCACTGGTGCAACGTGCCACATGGCATCCTGTCACAAGTGGCGGCACCAGTGCGATGCGCCACATGGTGTCCTGCCACGAGTGACCGCCAGCAACCAGTAGTGGATGGGGCTGCTGCTGTTGGTTCCACCACCGCGAGGCGAGGCAGGTGTCGGGGCGTGGGAGGCTTGGCTACAGGGGCCCTGAGGCAAATGGGTGCTGGGTGCATGGGGCAGCTCCACCCCCACCCACCCCTGCCCTAGCTTGATTTTTACGTGTGCGCCTTGCCCCACCTCTAACAACCAGATGGTGGGATGGAGTGGGCAAGGTCTTAACTAGGGCTTATTTTGGGGGTAGGGCTTATATTAGGCACAGACGTAAAAATCAAGCTATGGCTTATTTTTAGGATAGGTCTTATTTTCGGGAAAACACGGTATTCTAAGCCAGAGAGGAAGAGAAAGGTTTTGTTCTGACGGATATCTCTGTGTATTCGAAAGGGTGAGTGCAGTTGATTCTTCTGTTAGATTTTGGCGCTGTGACCAGTGGTAGCAATGTAAGGCCAGAATTCACACCAGAAACGGAGAAGAAATCAAATGGAACAATGATCATTCCCACTCTTCTTCAGCAGCGTATGTGGAAATAGCAAGGTTTATTAATTGCCTATACACACAGTTTTAGTGTCAGGACCCACCTCAGCACCTCATCCCAAGAAAGCAGAACTCATGGGAGCAAGCTCTTCCAAAAGGAACTTTTATTAGGAGAAGCCGATGGCAGGCATACTAGACAGGATCTGAGGGACTCCTGTACAGATCGATGGGTTAAAGTATCCCCAAGCAAACCCCACCCCATATTTCATCCGGACGGTTCAAACCGGCCAATCCCCAGGTGTTAAGTCCATCGTGGGAAAGGGGAGATAACATTGGTCCGGCTCTGGTCATGGCGCGATGTTCAAATGGCTCTTCACA
>NW_015388406.1:77599-79091 GCF_001527695.2 Protobothrops mucrosquamatus
TCCTAGGTGACAGGTTAGGGAGAAGAAAGTTCAGAGAGAGATACAGTGCAGGAGCGCGAGGTGTTACATTGCGGCAATAAAGGAAGCTAAGGTGAAATGTTACACTGTAGAAATAGGGAAAGGAGGCAGGGAAGCAAAATGCTATATTGTATCAATAGAGGAAGCTAAGGCAATAAACCCGCGCTCCGTCCCCCCTCCCATCTAGGAGTATGACAGAACCCAGGGAGAGAAGAGAATGGAATCGGAAGACGAGAGAGAGGCAGGGAAGTATGTAATATGATAGATATGGGTTCTGACATCCTGCCCCCCTTAAAAATATGAGAGATCAATCTGTTGAGAGACAAAACAAAACAAAAATGGTGAGAGGTTAGTCTGGTTTTTTTGGGTAGTCCGTGTGAAAATTTTTTAGTAGTTTGGGAGCTCTAACGTGGCATTTGTGCACCCATTCGTTTTGGGAAGAGGGGAGGTGCTTCCACGCTACTAGGTATTGAGTTGCTCCGTGGTATTTTCGGGAGTCAAGGATTTCTTTTATTGCAAAATGCTGCTCCCCCTCAACCATAATGGGAGGAGGCGGTGGGATGGTGGCCGGTCGTAGCGGTGGCCGGTCGTAGCGGTGATTGCTGCTCTCGTTTTAGTAAGCTGCGGTGGAAGATAGGGTGAATCTGCCTGAGGGTTTTCGGCAATTCTAACTCTACTGTTACTGGGTTTATAATCCTTTTGATGGGGAACGGTCCCACATATTTCGGCCATAGTTTCTTGGATGGTTGCAGGGATTTTAGGTATTTTGTGGATAAGTACACTGTTTCCCCTACGACGAATGGTTTTGGTTCGACTCTTTTCTTATCTGCTTGTGCTTTATAGGCCTGTCTAGCTTCATCTAGTGCTTTTCTAACTACTGGCCAGGTGTTTTTTAATTGTGCGATCCACTCTTTCAGAGAGGGAATGGCCGGCTCGGTAGTGCTCATTTCTGGCATGGGGTTGAAGCTTTGGCCCATAGCTACTTGGAATGGGGTGTAGCCCGTGCTGGAATGGACTGCGTTGTTGTATGCCACTTCTGCGAAAGGGAGCAGGTCGGTCCTGTTCGTCAGTTGGAAATAATAAAGCATCTTAAATATTGTTCAAGTACTGAGTTCGAACGTTCCGATCTGCCATTTGTCTGAGGATGATGACTAGATCAGGGCTTTTCAACCTTTTTACCGATTGTACCACTTTTAGGATATGGCAATATTCGAGTACCACCTAGCAAGGTGTCAAAAACTTGATGACCAAAAAAAAAAACCTGTTCAAAGTTGTAATTGCACTGAAATGACTTATGACCATTTTTCACACTTATGACCATTGCAGCATGCCCAGGGTCATGTGATTTATATTTGGATGCTTGGCAACGGATTCATATTTATAATGGTCACAGTGTTCCAGGGTCATGTGATCCCCTTCTGCAACCTTTTGACAAGCAAAGTCAATGGGAGAGCTGCTGGTGGCCAAGTGCTAA
>NW_015388406.1:80034-89364 GCF_001527695.2 Protobothrops mucrosquamatus
CCCTGCCTCCCTTTTTCTCATTCCCTTCTCCTTCTGAAGGAAGAATTTGACACCCCCCCCCATATTTTCCCTCTTCCATATATTGATCAAACAAGGAAAGGCCTCCAGAGACAGAAAAGACAAGCTGCTGAGTGAACTAGCTTAAAAAGGTACATTCCCCTTTAAGAATTAGCTACTGGCTAGAAAGGAAAGTAAGGAGTGCAGCCGGCACTTAAGGAAGAAAAAAAATGTAAGTACTGGCTGCCGGCTAAGGCAACCTCCCCAAATGGCTCCATTCATAAGTAAAGGAATGCTACAGGCAAAATCCATTCAGGAGAAAAATACTTCAAAATCCCTTGCAGCAAAACTTGCAGCTAACAACAGCAGAGCAATAGAAGCTAACACTAGCCATCAGCCATCAGCCAAATAGAAATTGCCAAACACTCCTTAAGAACACAAAGCCCTCATTGCACAAATCCCAGAACTTCAAAGTCACAAAAGCACATAAGAATCCTTCCACTCTCCATCTCCCCCCACCCTCCTTCTTCTTCCCCTTCGTGCAGCTGACTCTGCCTCCTCCCAAGGTTGCTGCTTTCTCTCTCCCTCTCCTGCCCAAACTGCCTCCTTTTATAGGCTCTCCTGTCTCAGCCCCCCTCCTCCTTTCTCATGGGGGAGGGTGAGCCAGAAGTGAGCCTGGGGCCTTTGTAGCTCCAGAGGACTCTCTCACTGTAAGTCCTTGCCTGTACTGGCTCTTTCCCTCCCCCACTACACTTGGCTAGGCAGAGCTGCATACCACCTGCCACTCATTAATGTACCACAAGTGGTATGCATACCACCGGTTGAAAAGCCCTGGACTAGATGACAGCCTTTGGGTGGTCCACAGAATGGATAAGAACTCTTTCCAGAAGTCTGATGTGAATTGCACCCCCCTGTCTGATATTATGCGCTGGGGTACTCCATGCAGTCTATATATGTGCTGGACGAACAATTTTGCTAAGGCTTTAGCGGTGGGAATATTTGGGCATGGAATGAAGTGTACTTGTTTTGAGAATAGGTCCGTGACCACCCAGATCTCTGTGTTTCCATTACTTTCTGGTAGTTCTACTATGAAAGCCATGGAAATTTCCCTCCAGGGGGCTGAGGGGTTTGCCACCGGTTGTAGCAGTCCAGGGGCTTTCCCTTGCAGTCTTTTAGCAGCTGCGCAGGTTGGACAGCTGGCCACGTAGCTCTCAATGTCCTTTTTCATAGATGGCCACCAGAACTGTCTCTTCACTAGATGCAGCGTTTTCACGAAACCAAAGTGACCCGCCAGTTTCGTGTCATGGTAGAGTTGCATAAACGTGATCCTCTGTGCTTTTGGGATGTACAACTTCTCTCCCACCCATGGCAAGCCGTCAGTGATAGTGCATAAGTTTTTGTGGCTCTGGAGCCATTCATCGGTTTCTAGAGCCTTCCAGAATTCTATCCCTGCTTGGCTGGCTATCGGCTGCTTTAGTTTTGCCTGAGCTCTTGTGGTTACTTGCACTGCCAGTTGCACTTCCAGCATGAGCGGTTTGGTGATGGTTGGCCAGGAGCTATTGTACTGGGGCATGCGGGATAGGGCATCTGCCAGGAAATTCCTCCTCCCTGGCAAGTGTTTGTTTTTGAATGTAAACCGGTGGAAGTGTTGTGACCATCGGGCTTGTTTAGGGCTGAGTTTCCTGGGCGTTTTTAGCGCTTCCAAGTTCTTATGGTCTGTCCAGACCCTGGGGTTCCATTTCTTTAGCCACGCCAACCCCAGTATTATTGGGCACTCCATGCCTGGGGTCACCACGAACGTTATAGTCTCCTCGTGGTCCCCCAGAGTAAGGTGGATTGGTAGCGTGGCTAGGGTAGCTGGCATTCCCCCTGCTATGGACCCCTCTAATTGACTGAAAGATATCGGTTTCTTCAGCCTCCTCACCGGAATGCCCAGGGTTCCCACCAGCGTTGGGCTAATAAGGCAACGCGTGCAGCCAGAGTCTAGTAGGGCTTTAACCTTCACAGCTTCAGGCATGGAGGGGGCTAGGATAGTCACTGTCCGTATGAGGGGCACGATGGGTCCACTTACCAGGGGTTCGTCTTCGGAGTGGTCGCCTGGTGAGTCGGACACTCCCGCGGTGTAGGCCAGGGTCCCTTTTCCCCATTGGGCAGAGGGGGGGAACTCAGCCTCGGTGCCCCTCATGGCTGGCTCTCGCGGCTTGGTGGGCGACCTTCCCGATCTCCCGGCTGGTGTCTGTTCAGCCTTCTGCTGGGGGCTCCTCGAGCGGCATTCTGCAGCGCGATGTCCCTCCTTCCCACACTTGAAACAACCGGCAGTTTTCTTAGCTGTGGGTTGAGACTTCGCGGCCTCGCGTGGTGGCTCGGGGTGGTCGGTTCCATGGCTTTCCCCGGCGATGTCTCTTGAGTAGGTCAATTTCGGCTTCCTCTGCCAGGATGTACCAATCATGCAATCTGCGTGGGTCTCCCCAGGGAAGGCAGGCATCATAGAGATTGTAATTCAGCCCATCCTTGAAGTGGCTAAGCAGGATGTCTTCCGGCCAATTCAGCTTACTGGCAATGGCTCGGAACTTTTGGGTGTACTCGGATACTGGGCGCCTGCCTTGCTTCACCGTCTTAATCTTCTCACAGGCCTTCCAGTCTGCCAACGGGTCCTCAAATCGCCGTCTAAGGGAGAACATGAATTGGTTGAAGTTCTGGAGCTTGGGGGCGTCGGAGTTGTGTAGGTCCACCACCCAGTCAGCTGCCACGCCATCCAGGGCCGCCAGTACGATGCGGATCCGAGCCTTGTCGGTTGGGATTTCTCGGCCGTATTCTTCCATGTAGTTGAGGACTTGGCCGCGGCTCTCCCCGAAACTTCACGTCCAGCGATGGGAACTTCTGAATGGATCGGTGCCCACATCGTCATCTGTGGTGTCGTCCATCTCGATCAGCAGCTGCTGCGCAGTGGGGAGTGGGGGCTGGCCCCGCGACGGCTGCAGTCTCGGCTGCCCCGCCTGATGTTCCTGGGGCTTCAGCGTCGGACTCCCCGTCGGTGTCTCTTGTGCTGTAGTTCATGGTAATGGTGCGGCCGCAAGGCTCGAGCTTTTCATCCTTGAGGGAGACGAGGGTTGATTTCATTAGGTCAATCGCCTTCTCCAGGATCCAGTTCAACTGCTCCCTGCGATCGTCCTCACCTTCGCTGAGGTGTAGTGATCTCTCCATCTCTTGTTTCCATCCCGGTTGGTGGCTGCCCCGCCTCAGCGTCACCTTTCTCGAATTTTCCCCCCACTCGTCCTTCTTGCCTACACCCATGGACCAGCGAGGTTTACGGCTGGGCGTCTCCACCACCTCTTCCTCCGAGGTATAGGACGTCTCGGAGTCAGACAGCTGGCAGGGTTCCGACCGAAGGGAGGGTTCCCCTTTCGCAGTGGCTTCCTCCTTCTCCACACCTTTGTCCGACATGGTAGATGTTGCAGAGTCCCCCGGCATGGTCCGTCCTTCCGGGTTGACTACTATTGCAGATCCTGTCTAATGTCAGGACCCACCTCAACACCTCATCCCAAGAAAGCAGAACTCATGGGAGCAAGCTCTTCCAAAGGGAACTTTTATTAGGAGAAGCTGATGGCAGGCATACTAGACAGGATCTGAGGGACTCCTGTACAGATCGATGGGTTAAAGTATCCCCAAGCAAACCCCACCCCATATTTCATCCGGACGGTTCAAACCGGCCAATCCCCAGGTGTTAAGTCCATCGTGGGAAAGGGGAGATAACATTGGTCCGGCTCTGGTCATGGCGCGATGTTCAAATGGCTCTTCACANTCCTAGGTGACAGGTTAGGGAGAAGAAAGTTCAGAGAGAGATACAGTGCAGGAGCGCGAGGTGTTACATTGCGGCAATAAAGGAAGCTAAGGTGAAATGTTACACTGTAGAAATAGGGAAAGGAGGCAGGGAAGCAAAATGCTATATTGTATCAATAGAGGAAGCTAAGGCAATAAACCCGCGCTCCGTCCCCCCTCCCCTCTAGGAGTATGACAGAACCCAGGGAGAGAAGAGAATGGAATCGGGAGACGAGAGAAAGAGAGGCAGGGAAGTATGCAATACGATAGATATGGGTGCTAACATTTAGTGAACATGTACAGTTTCTATAATTCTTTTTTTCCTATGATGTTTGTTCTGATTGCATTTATTGAAATTTAACTTTATATTTGTTAAATCTAACATTAACAATTGTATTTTGTACATCTTTTTAAATTTATTTTACTAATACCTCATTAATATTGTATTTTGCAAAAGTTTTAGTCTGTAATGGATTGGAAATAAAAAACTGGTCGTTCACCACAGATAGTTTGAGAAACACTATTCTAGAGTCACCCAGGTGTAACAAAGCCCACTGTTATTACTGTTATATCAGCACTACAATGGTTGAATATTTCTAGAAAATACTGTAAGTAGAAAAATGGCCATAATAGGCAATTTTGCAAATGCAGAAAATGTATGCAAATACTACATATTTGGGTGCTGTTAAACAACTTTCTAAGGAAACATTTGCGAAGCTATGAACCTCCAATTATTATTAACTCATTTTTCCTATCAGCCCTGATTTTAAGTAAAGAAATTAGATCATGTTTCAAGATTATTCCTGCTTTTGCTCCCAATGGTTCCCTGGAATGTACCTATATGGGATTCTGTGTTCCTACTTCTCTTCAGACACTTTCATTATCTTGAACTTGTTGCCTCTCTAATTGGCTTTTCTGTCTTACTGTTTCTGGACTTGTCAGTCCTCCTCCAGTCTTCATACTTTTCTTAGATCCTGGTTTGTTTCTGTGTGCCCTGGCATTGGGTGACAAAAGACTAGGAAGCTGCAGCTACCAATTAAGTGTCTTTTTTCTGTATTTATTAGGTGGGAATAAGATTAGCTTAAAGGATGTTTGTGAGTCTAAAGTCTTGATGCTGCTAGTACCTCTAAGGTACCATTGCAATATTTTTCTGGCTTTGTCTTTTGTACTTCAATATTTTTTTACCTTACACTTTTGTAGGCTGAATATTATAGGTGGCTTGTTCTTCGAGAAAACTTGTTATTTGGATTATACTGTCCTTGTAATATTTCCACAACAAGGGATAAAAATAAATGTCTAACACAGGCAACATGTGATGAGAATTGCTAGAGTTTGTATTGTCTTGCGGTAGTCTTCCTCATTTCAAGCATACCTATAGACAGAAGGGAGCTGGCAGAGAAAACAACAAGCGGCCAGAGCAGCGAGCAACGGAAGTGAAGGCGACAATTAA
Source organism: Protobothrops mucrosquamatus (assembly GCF_001527695.2). Lineage (NCBI taxonomy): Eukaryota > Metazoa > Chordata > Lepidosauria > Squamata > Viperidae > Protobothrops > Protobothrops mucrosquamatus. The sequence continues at coordinate 85,301 of NW_015388406.1, forward strand.
GTTTGAGGTCCCAATAGGAAGGGAGGGAAGACCCCAGTAAAGGATAAAAATAAATACAGGACAGAAAATAAAAGATAAATAAATAGGCAAATAATAAGAACAAGAGTGGAACATTGGAAATCAAGGAAGAATAGGACTAATAAAGAGGCAAATCTTAACAAGGCAAATCTTAAATAATAAGGTAGGGAGGAATTGGAGCTCAAAAACTTTAAAAAAATAGAGGGAAGAAAAGGATAAATAAAACTAGCATAATAGTAAGAATGTTAATTAAATAACAAGGTAGAAAAATGAGCACAAACAGGCAGAAAAAAGGATAGGGGAAAAAATAGGCATAATTACCTAGAACAGAAAAGTTAGAAACAAGGCTAACAGCAAAGAATATCCACCAACCAAAAACAGGGATTTTCAAACAACAAACTCATACTATCGTGGTATGCAATACATGTTCCATGTATGTGCTTATGCCCAAAGAACACCCAAATTATACATGAATTAAATGTAAACTATGTGAACTACTAGAGGAAAAAGTAAAGCACTTAGAGGCAACTCAAGCCAAACTCCAACCTACACAAGAAAGCTATACCCAAACCAAACTAAATAATGAACAAATAACTCCCAGAGGATTTGACCCTACTGATAAACCCTTGGAGCAGTGGTTCTCAACCTGTGGGTCGGGACCCCATTTGGGGTCGATCGACCATTTCATGGGGGTCGCCAAGCAAGGCTGTCCGCCATTTTTTTTGTCCGCCATTTTTTTTGTCCATTTTTTCCCCTTTTCCGGCGGGTGCCTTACCTCCCTTGGGCTGGGCCAGCTGGTGGTCGGCCTGCTCTGTCTCTGCCGCTTGCCAGCTACGCCTCGGCCAGCGCAGGGGGCGGAACCACGTATGCGCGGCGCTCCCAGGCAGGGAAAGTCCTCGACTTACGACCGGTTTAGTCCTCGACTTACGACCGGTTTAGTCCTCGACTTACGACCGGTTGGGGTCGCGGCATTAAAAAGGTTGAGAACCACTGCCTTGGAGGAAGACAAATAGAGGTATGTCACACATAGAAGAAAACACAATAATCAAAGAAAGAATCAGCATACATCTAACAAACCCCTACTGCCCAATCTAACCCAACCAGAAGCAGCCCCATTAAAACTGAGCAATCGATTTCTCCCCCTAGATGGAAATACGCAGACCCACAACCTCCCCCTCAAAAAAAACATGCAGACACCTAGCAAAGAAACAACACCAAATATCCTTAAAAGAGTCACATCAACAAACACACCTGAAAAGCACCCCAGACTGCACCCCCAGAAAAAGGAAGGCAAGTGTTGGTAATAGGAGATTCTATTCTCAAAGGAACAGAACCAGCCATCTGCAGATCGGACATACAATCCAGGGAGGTATATTGTCTCCTGGAGCAAAAATCAAAGATGTGGCTGAGAACCTAACCAAAATAATTAGGCCCACAGATTACTACCCTTTCCTCCTCCTTTACATTGGGACAAATGATACAACAAAGAACCTGAGTACAATATTGAGAGATTATAAGCAACTAGGCAATAAAGTTAAGGAGCTAGGAGCACAAGTAGTGTTCTTATAAGTACTCCCAACGAAACGCCAACCCCCATTGAGGGAAAAAAGAATTCTAGAAATAAACCACTGGCTAAAAGGTTGGTGTTGCCAAGAAAACTTTGGTTACCTGGATCATGGACTGCATTTCCTTTGTGAAGGACTCTTGGCAAGGGATGGGCTGCACCTCACGAAAACAAGGAAAAATGTACTCAGAAAAAGACTGGCCCAGCTCATCAGGAGGGCTTTAAACTAAAATTGTGGGGGAAGGGTGACCAATCTTTAGAATCTCTAGAACACAAAACCAGTCATAAATCCCAAGAAAACAAATCAAACAATGAGGTAGGGAGTGATGAGAAAAAAGAAAAACTCAAACAACAATCAGGAGATGCAGGAAACATACCCACGGACAGGCATAAAGATCTTAAATGCTTATATACAAATGCTCAAAGCTTAGGGAATAAACAGGGTGAACTAGAAGCAATAGTACACGAGGGCAGGTATGACATAGTTGGCATTACAGAAACCTGGTGGGCTGAAACCCATGACTGGAATGTACTGATGGATGGATACAAATTGTTCAAAAGTAATAGATCTACAAAAAGGGGGAGTTGCACTATATGTAAAAGAACACTACATATCTACAGAAATGCATCTGATCAAAGATAAAATCCCTCCAGAATGCATATGGGTTAATATAAAAGAGGAAAAAAGTGACATTGCCATAGGTGTATATTACAGGCCACCCAAGCAATCAGAAGAAATAGATGGATTCTTTTCCAACCAGTTAACAAATGTGTGTAGGAAGCATACCACAATAGTAATGGGAGACTTCAACCATCCAGATATCAACTGGGAGACAAACTCTGCAGCGAGCGGGAGATCAAACAGATTCTTACCAACCTAGCCGACAACTTTATCATCCAAAAGGTAGAGAAGGGAACTAGACGTAAAGCTACACTGGACCTAATTCTTACTAATAGAGAAGAAGTGATAGAGGGAGTTGAAGTTGCCAGAACCTTGGGTGAAAGTGACCACGTCATACTGGAATTTAATATAATGCAAACACAAGCAATAGAAAATAATCCAACCAGTGTCTTAAACTTCAAAAGAGCTGATTTTAACAAACTCAGAGAGAACCTAAGAAAGATTCCATGGATGAACATCCTAAAGGGAAAAACAACTCAAGAAGCATGGGAAACTCTGAAAAATATGATCATAAAAGCGCAGTCCAGCACAATACCACTGAAAAAGAAAAACAAGACATTCAAGAAGAAACCAGCATGGCTGCACAAAGCTCTCTCTGACAAACTGAAAGGCAAAAAGGACAAGTACAAAAAATGGAAAGAGGGTCACATAACTAAGGCTGATAATCAGCAGACAGCCAGAACATGCAAAGATGAAGTCAGGAAAGCAAAGGCTCAGAATGAACAAAGACTTGTAACAGAAATCAAGGACACAATAAAAAAAAGTTTCTTTCAACATATTAATAACAAGAAAAAAGTCAAGGAAACTGTAGGCCCACTAAAGAGAGAAGATGGCAAGGAAGTAACAGACAGCAGGGAGAAAGCAGAGCTGTTTAACTCATTCTTTGCATCAGTCTTCACACAAAAATAAATTATAGCCCAACATACCCAAAAAAAAAAACCTGCAAAAGACAAACTAGAAACAAAAATTAAAATAAGCAAGAAAATGGTAAGAGAACACCTATCCGACCTTGACGAATATAAATCACTGGGACCCGACATATTACATCCCAGAGTTCTGAAGGAGCTGGCAGATGTTATCTCAGAACCATTGCACCATATCTTTCAAAAATCCTGGAGCACCGGGGAAGTACCTGAGGATTGGAAAAGGGCTGATGTTCCCATCTTCAAGAAAGGATAAAAAACACCCAGGAAAAACTACAGACCAATCAGTCTAACATCAATACCTGGGAAGATCCTGGAAAATAAAATAAAAAAACAGATCATGCCAAACCAATCTTATTTCATTCTTTGATAAAGTGACTAAATTAGTAGACCAGCGAAATGCTGTGGACATAGTATACTTAGATTTCAGTAAGGCATTTGACAAAGTAGACCACAACCTGCTGTGTAGTAAGCTAGAAAAAGATGGGATACTGTAAGGACCCACCCCACTTTGCATCTTAAGAAGACAGAACTCCTGGAATATTTCTTCCAACAGGCATCTTTATTAAGAGAAAGCTGGATGTAGGCGTTCTAGACAGGACTTGGGTTCGAGCTCTCCCATTCAAGGTTTTAAGGGATCCCCCATTAGCCACACCCCCGTAACCCCCTTCTCCCAGTGACAATTCTAGGCATTACATTCTCACCCCCTTTTCCTCATTGCCGGGAGGAAACTTCAAAAAGGATTACATGAAAGCTAATGACCCCCATTGTTATTGTTAGTCCATTTGGTGATATCCACATCCAGACCCTTTGAAGTAGGCTGAAGGAAGTGAGGGCCATAAAGCCCCTTTGTTCACCCCCTTCCCTTCATCGTATG
>NW_015388406.1:95887-98210 GCF_001527695.2 Protobothrops mucrosquamatus
CTAATGACCCCCATTGTTATTGTTAGTCCATTTGGTGATATCCACATCCAGACCCTTTGAAGTAGGCTGAAGGAAGTGAGGGCCATAAAGCCCCTTTGTTCACCCCCTTCCCTTCATCGTATGACAGAATCCAGAGCAGACAGAAATGCGGGTTTTCATAGTTGATAACTAGAGATGGAATATATTTGGATTCTGACAGATACACAATATCACCACCAGATGGATCTGTAGCTGGCTGTCAAACTGTACTCAGTGAGTAGTCCTCAATGGTACTACATCCACATGGAGAGAAGTAAGCAGTGGGGTACCACAAGGCTCCGTCTTAGGCCCAGTACTCTTCAATATCTTCATCAATGACTTAGATGAGGGAATAGAAGGGGAACTCATCAAATTTGCAGATGACACTAAACTGGCAGGAATAGCCAACACCCCAGAAGACAAGCTCAGGATCCAAAAAGATCTTGACAAACTTGAACAATGGGCCCTATCCAACAAAATGAATTTTAATGTGGAGAAAAGCAAAGTTTTACATTTAGGCAGAAAAAATCAAAGGTATAAGTACAGATTAGGCGAGACCTGGCTTAAAAACAGTAACTGTGAGAGGGACCTTAGAGTCCTAGTTGACGATCTCTTGACTATGAGCCAGCAGTGTGCATCAGCAACCGAAAAAGCTAATACAATCCTGGGTTGTATAAACAGAGGCATAGAATCAAAATCATGTGAAGTATTAGTACCGCTTTATAAAACCCTAGTAAGACCACACCTGGAATACTGCAACCAATTTTGGTCACCATACTACAAAAAAGATGTTGAGACTTTGGAAAAAGTTCAGAGAAGAGCAACTAAGACAGGGGTGTCAAACTGCCGGCCCATGGGCCGGATGCATCATAGCGAAACCGCACCCACCCCATTGCCGGCAATGGCAAAATAGTCGTGATATGTCGCGACACGTCACATGATGTTGCGAGTTTGACACCCCTGAACCTAGATGATCAAAGGCCTGGAGACTAAAACATATGAAGAACAGCTGCAGGACTTGGGTTTGGCTAGCCTAAAGGAAAGAAGAAACGGGTGACATGATAGCAGTATTCCAGTATTTGAGGGGCTGCCAGAAAGAAGAGGGCATCAAACTATTCTCCAAAGCACCAGAGGGCAGGACAAGAAACAATGGTTGGAAACTGACCAAAGAGAGAAGCAACCTGGAATTAAGGAGAAACTTCCTAACAGTGAGGACAATTAACCAGTGGAACAGCTTGCCTTCAGAAATTGTGGGCGCTCCATCACTGGAGGTTTTTAAGAAGAGACTAGACAGTCACTTGTCTGAAATGGTATAGGTTCTCCTGCTCAAGCAGGGGGCTGGACTAGAAGACCTCCAAGGTCCCTTCCAGCTCTATTCTATGCTCTGGCAGCATAGACTTTAAACCTCAGCAATTGAGAATATATCTGTAAAATACTGCTTTTTCCATAATGAAACCTACCTCTTTGAGCAAGAATGCAGATTTGCACCTTTTAATGTTTCACCTCTATACTACGCTATTTTTGCTACAGGCCTGTTTTTAGGGATTGCCATGGTTTGACATTGTTCAGCAGCTGTTAGTCTTTTGTTGGATTGGACCTAGCCATCCTTCCTTCCTTCCTTCCTTCCTTCCTTCCTTCCTTCCTTCCTTCCTTCCTTCCTTCCTTCCTTCCTTCCTTCATTGCCATGTAGCAGCCTGTGTCATGCCATCTTTTTATTTGTTAATAGTAAGTAACTATTATTTGCTTATCCTTTTAAAGAAATAATTGGTGTTTGCTTGCTGTGTACTTTCTTCTGCTTTTTTTTATGACAAGTAGCAACAACTGCTGCTACCAAGTTTTTGTCAAGAGGAAATAGAAGAAGCTGTCCCTGCAGCAACAGCACTCTTTTTTTTTTTTCAAATATAAATTTGTTATTGTTTTCAACATAAAAAAAAGCACATCACAGATACATCACAATTGAAAAAACCCCTACCCCCCACCCCCCACCCGGACTTCCCAAACCTAATCCCAGGATACTATTCAACTAAAAGTAAACTAATATTAATATCCCTAACTCCACAAAGTATTATTCTACATAAGTAGGTGAAATATATATATATATATATTAAAAAAAAGTTTTTATCTAAAAACCTAAATTATATTCCACCATTCTATGCTTATTTTGAATATAAACAATCCATCTTCTCCATATTGATAAAAATTGTTCATTTGAATGATCCTTCAGATAAGCCGAAATTTTTGCCATTTCAGCAAGATGCGAAACCTTCAATCTCCAGTCCTCCATTGTAGGTAAAACTTTACTCTT
>NW_015388406.1:101633-105644 GCF_001527695.2 Protobothrops mucrosquamatus
ACCTACATCGTCCACAAGGGACGACTCGGGAACTCAACTCCTACCTCGGGCAGCTCACCTTTCCCCCTATGCCCAGGGGAAAGGTATCAAGCCGTTTGACAGCTGATGCAGGCTGTCAAAACGGCTTTTACGCAGAAACAGGCGGGAGCAGCAAACAGCTGCGTCCAGCGAAGGCGCCTGCCACCGGAAGTCCCAGCAACAGCACTCTTAATATGAAGAAGTCATGGAGGTCCTCTAGGTGCCTTGCTGTTTAGCATCCTCCAAAACGTAGAGGCAACTGTGTCTCCTTTCTGTATGAAGTACAGTAATAGGATTTTTTGCTGATCTTCTTGTGCAGCTTTGATCCAACTGGGTTCCCTCTGCTTTTGTCTGAGAATTTGATTTTAATACTCAAGGTCTCTCTTAATACATTATTTCCATTTGATATGTCTCGGGAGCTCTAGATGGCCTATACAGGTAGTCCTCACTTAACAACCATTCATTCAGTGACTGTTCAAAGTTACGATGGTGCTGAATGAATTGTAGTTACAATTGGCCCTTGAAGTTACAGCCCTTGTAGCACCCCCATGGTCACTTGTTTAATATTGATTTGCTTGGCAGCCCACCCATGGCAGTGTGCACTTCAATCCCCCCCCACACACAAGCGCTTATCTCCCTCCTGTCTCTGTCCTTTTGGTTGCCCTGCACTCTGCCTCCTACCCCTGCTACCCCAGATGACCTTTGCCATCTTTTTCCTCCTGCTGCTGCTGAGGTGTGCCCGGCAGAGGCAGCTGCTGGCCCTTTGCAAGGCCTCCGTGCAGCCTCTCCAAAGCCTCATGGGGCCTCAGATGGTCAACAGAGTGGTAGGGGTAGGCAGGAGAGTGCAGGGTGGCTGAAAGGGCAGAAATGGGGGGTAGATAGGCGGGTGGGGGAGTTAAAGCAGAGGTGAGCATGGCAGGGCAGAAGTGTGATGTCCTTGCCTAACAAAATCACAGTCCTGACCTAACAACTGCAACCAAGACTACTGGAACTGCTCTTGCTAAGCAGTGTGGTCATGTGTTGTTTCACCTAATGACTGCTTTGCTTAGTGATGGAAATTCCACTCCCAATTAGGGTTGTTAAGCAAAGACATGATATTTACAAAAATGTTGCCATATCCCTAAGAGTGTGATACTGTGACACATTTTTTATTAAAATGTTATTACTGTTTCTACACTAGAATGTCATGTATTGTACAGTAACATGAGGCTAAATTGTGAAACACTTTGTTATCGCCACGTGTTGCATACTGATTGAAAAGTGGGTTGTGAGTTTGAATTCTGAGGGAGCCAAATGCTGAACTAGGTTTTTGGCAAGCTGTCAGAATAAAATGTAGGATACTGGTTAAAATGTTTAACTAATTCTGAAAAAAACTCCATTTCAGTTTGGGAGAGTTTGGGGTGTTTTGCTTTTTCCCCTGATTATTTTGTTAAATCTATCTTTTCTTATGGGAACAGATTCATTTTTCTCTGATCAGATTTCCCTAAGAAATTGGAGTAGGCTATAAATACTTTTTATTTCACTGTTGTTGGAAAGTGTATGACTTGCCCTGGATATGGACAGGCTATGTTGAATATAGGTCCAAGAATCCTGGAAATATTTTAAAAAAGTAATGCCTGAATAAAACTTGAGTTGAAAAGGGATAGCTTCCATCATACAGAAGAAATACTTTTTAACAACTAATTCTTCTGTATTTACTCATGTAGCCTGTTTATGTGTTGCAAAAGCTAAAGTATAAAGGGCAGGGACTCAGAATTGATATTTTGATAAGTAACTATGGAAAGAGATATAAATGAAAACAACCAATTATGAAATAAAATAAGAGGCTGAAGATATACTATATCCTCATCTTCCTCTGCTAGGATCTCTTGGAAAGCAGGGATCAAAGCAGCAACTGACATTGTGGCTTTCAAAATCTCTTTCTGTTAAAGAAGAGGCTTTCTTATGCTGGGTCCACCACACAGTTTTGCTTTGCAAGCTAGAAGATGTCCTAATTATCTAGTTTCCCTTACTGAAAAATACAGTTTTGGTATTAGTACCTACAAAGTGTTTTTTGGGAGGGGCTCAGTTGTGGTCGTAAGTTGAGGACTACCTGTAGTGGAATGCTTTCATTCTAAATAGGATTTTCTTCCTTTTCCTAAAATTAAGAAAATAATTTGGACCAAAAAGGAGCTAGAAGCAAGTTTATATACAATTATATTTAATTTTGATGCAGAATTTCATTTAATGTATGATGTTCGTACTAGTATTCATTTCTTGTATCTGGTGACTTCTTCCCCACCTGTACTCCAGTGACGTCTCATTCAGTAGTAGTGGAATTGGGGGAAAAATATTTGGGCAAAGAGAGATTACATTTCTTACTCCATTATTTTATGTCTGTTTTCAGAAACTGAAATCCCAGGATAATTATTGGGGAGGGGATTTGGGGGGAAGGAGGCTCTAATCCTGATTTCAAAAATTTCCTTGTGAGTTGCTTTTCATCTCTTACCTGTATAAAACACTCTACTTTGTTACCTGCCACTTTTCTGCTTCTTTTGGAGAGTGAATGAAATCTCAGTTGATGAGGAAGAGATAACTCTGGGTAATCTCCAAGGAGGAGAAAGGAGGAGGAAATATTCAGTGCTATCTGGAAAGGCTTCTTTAATGTTGTTCCCCCTGCACCATCCGCAAGCATCATTGCCTGGTTTGGGTGGAGCATCCAGGCATGGGAGCTTTTCAAGGAGACAGAGACATGAACACTGCTGCAGCTCACAGGATGACCTGGGTGGGGTGGAGGCTGTAAAAAGCAATTGGCTGTGTGCTTTGCATCTTAGGTGACGAATGCAAGGAGGAACACTTTCTTCTACATCCTCAGCAGGGACCAGAGGCAAGGGATTGGTTCTTTCTGCAACCTAGGTAACCAGCACAGGGCAGGGCCTGGCTCCCTCTGCATCCTCCATGACCTGGGGGAGGGGACTGCCTCTGGCTGCAGCCTAGGTAATGTGTGTGTGTGTGTGTGTGTGTGTGTGTGTGTGTGTCTGTGTGGTGTCTCAGTCTCACTGCAGCCACAGCAGAACACATGGGGTGGGGAGATTCCTTCTCTGCAGCTTGGGCATTGATCAGGGGGTGGGGATTTGACAGAACTCCTCTTTCTAAATGACAAGCAGAGGAGAGCTGAGGATTGGATCTCATGCTGGAGGGAGGGGAGGGAGGAGGACTGGCTATAGTACAACACCTGTGGGTCACATGCTGAAAAGGAGTGGGGGGGCTTCCAAACAACTTTGGGGCAGCCAGCAAACCTGCCAAAAAGAGCAATTGCTGGCACTCAGCTCAGATCACCCAGCTCTGCCTGGAATCTGCGCTCTACATAGACCATGATCTGGGAGGACAGCTGTGGGAGCGGCAGCTGGGGACATGAGAAAGGTATCCTTTCTTTTTCACTCTTTTCTCACCCCTCATGCTTGTCTGCTGCTTGCTTTTATGGTAGATTCAGGCCAGAACTCTCCAGCAGATACAGTGTACTGGAAGGATTTGCAGTAGGAAAGGATGTGCCATAAGTTTGACCAAGGGATAGATTGGGAGAGAAGAGGGAAATGGAGCATATGTAACTTGGCTGTTCTGATCAATAATACAAAAGAAATCATACATATTGGAAGAACAGGGTATAACGATGACTTGAGTCCTTAATTTATGTGGATCTTTCAGTGGTGCTTTAATTTTGGAAAGAAAATTATGTTGATGTATGTATACAAATGTATTTTGTGCCAGTGATTTTCACAGAAGGTGGAGGGAGATGGACAGAATTCAGAAATAGGATAATACTTGTAAGAGGAAGCAGGCAGTTAAGAGAAATAGATGGCAGTGTCTGAAAATAAGGATGATCCATGTGGATGTTCTGGCCTGCTTTACTATGGAAGTTGGGGTGAGTAAAGGGTGTACATAATGAGACCATTGTCAGGTCTTTCCACCCATACCACCCCATCACTTCCAAACACTCAGTCTGGAAATATCTAG
>NW_015388406.1:105856-110791 GCF_001527695.2 Protobothrops mucrosquamatus
TTTCGAAGCTAAAGATGCTGAAAGTCTAGGGCAGACGGAGGTTGGAAAGAGGAGCTAGCAGTTGCAGAATAGGCTGTTTTTTAGTTTAGTTCTGAAATATGGGACCAGTGATTTGAGTGGACACTAGAATTCTTAAGCTAGAGATATTGAAGACAGGCTTATTCTGAATTATTAGTCCTTGGACAGATGGAACAGTGCTTTGACACTGGGTGAGCAAATCAGAAAGATTGCAGCACTGCTATATTTTGTATTCCCTGATGTTCTGAAATAAAGGCTGCTTTAGTCTGTTATGTTCCTGTCTGAAGGAAGGAGAAATAACTTAAAATGAGTACACCTGGCATCCCTAATTCAAGACTTCTTTGTTACCTATACATCATATAGGTGTAATGATACTTTGGAGTAGAAGTATTTGGTTTCCATTGGAAATGGAAATGTAGAAGGGTGGAGCCCCAACTGCTGACCCTTCAGTGTCGTTCAGCCAGAAGATTTTTTTGTAATATTAAAAAGCACTCCACAGAATGGGAAAGCATATCTGGGCCTGAATGACAGGAACATCCTGATGCAATATGTGTGAATAAATATAGCATTGGATAATGTTTGTCCTGCAGAGGAAGTATTTGTAGGATATTGGAAGGCATTGGAGGGAAGAGAAATGTTTAGAGTGTGGTAGCTTTGCAAAGCCTTGTTTAAAGTCTGTTGTAGAGGAGGCTCCGTCACTGCTTTATATTTAAACACGCAGATTTAGAGTGCATTCAGCAGAGTGATTATTTTCAGTTTGAAATACTGCTGTCCGGAGCTGAGGGAGCTGGCAAGGCATAGCAGGCATGGCAAGCTGAGTTCTCAGGTTACATCAGGTGGCTGAAAATGCAGAGAATCTCCACCCCTTTATGCAAATGAAATGGCACCACAGGCTGATGCAAGCCCACTATGGAGCAGCAAATCCGGAATGACAATTGGCCCTCCCTTTCTCACCCAGTCTGAGCAGTTAAAACTGCAGACTCCTTTCTGCCTAGACAGAGAGAACATTGCTGCATAGCATGGGCAGTGAGGAGGAGACAGCTCAGTTGCTGTCCATGGAGTCCCTGGTTTGGGCCCTGGAGCAGCCCCTTTGCAGAGCCACTCTTGGCAAGCTCCCTGTGCATGATGGCTGTAGGTGGGGTGAAGGTGTCTGGAGCACCCAGGCAGCAGAGATGGCTGAGAAAAGGATCAGGGGACAAGGGGCCACACCCCATTCAGAATGAAGGGCAGCACTTAGAGGTGAGTGAGGTCAAATGGTGGTGTGTGGCCTACGTCCCAGAATGGATGAAGTTATGGTGGTGTTTGGGGGAAAGAAGCTGGAGTTTTTTGCTGGAAGTTTTGTAGGAGAGGTCATCATGAGAAAGTCCTTTTGAGGAAGAGAGACAGTTATGGTTCTTTCTCCCTGTTTTTTCTTTTAGGATATTGATTTAATTGATATCCTGTGGAGACAGGATATTGACCTTGGTGCTGTGCATGAGATTTTTGACTACAGCCACCCTGAGAAGAAAAACAATGTGGACAAAGAACCAAATAATGGGGAGGAATGTGGGGATGGATGGAGAAACAGAGGGGACAGAATCACTGACAGAACTGTGGTAGTGGATGGCAAGACAGGAGAGAGCATCCCTGCACAGGTAAAAACACCCCTGGTGGGGAAAATTCTTTCCTACCATTCTGAGATTGTTCTTCGTAACTGCCCAGTAGAGGAGATTGGAACCTGTAGTTCAGACCCTTTTCTGAGAAGTAGACTGTCTCCCATATTTTTCTTTTGGCTACTATTTTTATGTTTTCTTGATATATAGAATTATATGTTTTATGTGCTTATGTATTAAGAAACTGAGTTTTTGGAATAGGCTAGGAAGATAATAGAAAGATGGCACCTCATTACTTGGGCCTCAGTGGCTTTGAGAATACAGGCTACATGGGGTTTGTTGCCCAGGTTCTTGTGATCTGTATAGCTAGTCTGCTGACTGTCAAGCTCAGTCTGTCCAATATCTTCCGGCTAGAATCCACATGCAGGGCAGGGAGCAGTCCTCAGGAGGGCAGAATAGGCTCTGGGCCATTGATATACTGTGGGAAGTCACCCCCCCCAGAGAAAGAAATATTTTTGGGGATATTAAAAGGCAGATTATATTTCCCCAGAGGATCTTAAAGGCAGAACCTCCCCACCCAAGCCTCTCCCCCAAACAGAAACCAGGTCTGCAGAAATGCAGATGTGATAATCTTGTCAGAAAGATTGGAGCCAGGAAGCTGGGATTAGAAAGATAAAGATCCCTAGAATCAACAATCCCTCACACCAAAAAAAAACAAACCCCAACACTCATCAGCCACAGCCAGGGAAGCAGGATATGACCTTTGGGACATAATAGGATTAGCCCACCACCATCAGAATACCAGAAAGGCACACTCAGACTCAGGTCAAAGTTCATGCCACAGGAACAACTCCAAAAACCCAAGAAGGTATAAAAACCCACCACTCCCTACTACATGTGGTCAGTTTTCCCAGAGCCATCTTTCTGTCTGACTCTCCTCTTCAATAAAGTACAACCTTCTTTCTAAAGCAGTCTCCATTTTGATTATTCCCGGCTTGGACTGGACCCTGGTGAAGATTTTTCTCTCAACAATACTTAAGGGCCCAGCAGCACTGTTCTTTGGGAAGCAGGCACTCAGAACAGTTTTCCATTGCACTGTTTGTAGGCTGCATCCAGTATTACACCAAGAAGTAAATGGAAGTTATAACTTAATTGTAGCACTTAAGTTTCTCTACAATTTGTTTTGCTGCTTTTTTTTCTGGGATAGATTATGAGAGAGATGAGGTCATAGTGAATGAACTACAAGTACTTGAGCATGAAGTACAAACTGTACAGGGCACTTGAAATTCTTCCCATTATATAAACTAAATAATTACTATTTGTTGCAAATGATTAATTTTCAAATATTCCTTTTGATCAGATATATCTGATTTTGAGCACATGATACTATTTTAGACTCAGGGTTGGAACACCTTAAGCTTTGCACATGGTCCCACATGGTTTTTTTTTTCTGTCATCCAGAGCACCTTCTGACTATAATTGCAGATAGTCGCTCTGTGGATGAGATGGGTGGTCTCCAAATTTGATAAATAAATGACAAAAAATGATTGTATAGTTCGCTAACATTTTAAGACAGAAGACCTAATAAGTGTAAACTCTAAAAGAGACATAACAAAGTTAAACCACATTTACCACCACCCCCACAATTCCCCCAAAACAAAAGCTGCAGAAAGTCCTTTTTTTGGTATTCATTTGGTATCATCACTCTACCCATTGCAGCACCTGATACCAAAAAACATGTTAAAGGGCAGATCCTAGCTACCAAAACATGGGCCACCCTATTCCTGTTTTAGGATATGTGTGTTATATTAAGATGGGTCATATAGCAATCTTCTTCTGAGATCAGAAAAAAAGAACAAGTAGGGCACAGGAAAAAGAACATAAGTATTGAATATTAGAAAACCACAGGAATATATTATCTTCATGGTCTGGCCCTATGGCAGTAAAACAACCATTATTTTTCCTTCTAGGTGCCTGGGGTTGAGGATCAGACAGCCTTGTCTTTGGAGGAGTGCCTTAGACTGCTAGAGGCCACATTTCCCTTTGGGGAAAATTCAGAGGTATATGTTTTCACACTTTGGAAATAGAGATGATCAGTTTAGTTCCCTACTGCACTGCTATGCCTTCCAGATATATTAGACTGCAACTCCAGTAATTAGAATTGTGGTAGCTGGAGTCCGACACATCTGGATGGCATCAGTTTGGAGCAAGCAAGCTTAGTGTTCACTCTGTTTGCCAGTTCCACAATTTCAGTCTAGCAATAGCCAGTTTGGTCTAGTGGTTAAGGCACCAGGCTAGAAAGCAGGAGACTGTGAGTTCAAGTCCCGCTGTAGCCATGAAGGCCAGCTGGGTGACTTTGGGCCAGTCTCTCTCAGCCCAACTCACCTCACAGGGTTCTTCTTGTAGGGAAAATAGGAGGGGAAACTTGTGTTGGATATGTTCACTGCCTTGAGTTATTTGTAAAAGAATGAAACTATAATAGAAATACAAATTACAAATAAAGTAAAATTAAAATAAATAGATTGAGTCTCCATCTCATGTCCTTGCAACAACCTTGAGAAATGGACAACTGTGCTATGCTTCGAGAAGAAGGGAATGTCCTGAATTACCCAGGGATTTACTCACCCACAAAGCCCAGTGCCTTGTCTGTTTTACAGTGCTGATATTGTATGTCTTGCAAATTGAATCCCCCCCACCTTTGCTCTTATTCTAGTGTAGATTCAGGGAGATTAATAGAATACAGAGTGAATCTCACGTATTCCCACTCTTTCATGAGGTTCTCTAGGAGCCTCTTGGCTCATCATATAATAATAATAATAATAATAATAATAATAATAATAATAATAATAATAGTAATAATAATAATAATAATAATAAGTTGGAAGGGACCTTAGAGGTCATCTAGTCCAACCCCCTGCTCAGGCAGGAAACCCTATACCATTTCAGACATATGGCTGTTCAGTCTCTTCTTAAAAACTTGTGTTTGAGCATTCACCGCTTCTGGAGGCAGGTTGTTCCACTGGTTAATTGTTCTAACTGTCAGGAAGTTTCTCCTTAGTTCTAGGTTGCTTCTCTCCTTGATTAGTTTCCATCCGTTGCTTCTTGTCATGCCTTCAGGCGCTTTGGAGAATAGCTTGACTCCCTCTTCTTTGTGGCAGCCCCTGAGATATTGGAACACTGCTATCATGTCCCCCCTCGTCCTTCTCTTCATTAAACTAGACATACCCAATTCCAGCAACCATTCCTTATATGTTTTAGCCTCCAGTCCCCTAATCATCTTTGTTGCTCTTCTCTGTACTCTTTCTAGAGTCTCAACATCTTTTTT
>NW_015388406.1:113084-120723 GCF_001527695.2 Protobothrops mucrosquamatus
GGAGTGATTAAATATCATATAGATTTTGAGTAGATATATTGTTTTTACTTATTGCCTTATTAGAGTTAAAGTAGGTATATATTGATAGTATTATATTTGTTTAGTTAAATGGTAATTTAGATATGGAATGGGATGTGTTTCAATCCTGTATTTGGTTCCGGGAAGCTCAGGGGGGGAAGGGGATTAGGGGTAAAAAAAATTGATGTATTTACATGTTATAGGTAAATAATAATTGTATTGATAAGAGGAGATGCTCGGCTGGTATCCCAAATTGCACTCAAGGAGGTGGTCAGGAAGGGAGGGGATGTAGAAGTGGGAAGGAGGAAGGAGGAGAGGTTGTGGGTCAGAGGGAGGAAGGAAAGGAAAGTGGATGAGGGCGGAGGCAAGGCGGGGACTGCCGAGCGTTTCCGACAATGTATTGATTTGGATTGTTTTTTATGCTTGCGTATACAAATGCATCATATTACTTATTGTTTAATTATAAAAATCAATAAAAATTTTATTAAAAAAAAATAGTTCTGCTTTCTCCCTGTTGCTTGTCACCTTCTTGCCACTTTCCCCCACTAATGGACCAATCATTTCCTTAACTTTTTTCTTGTTTTTTACATGTTGAAAGAAGCTTTTTTTTGTTATTTTTTACTTTTGTCGCAAGCCTTAGTTCATTTTGAGCCTTAGCTTTCCTCACTTCATCTTTGCAGGTTCGGGCTATTTGCTGATATTCTGCCTTAGTTATGTGCCCCTCTTTCCACTTTTTATACTTGTCCTTTTTATCTTTCAATTTATCAGAGTTCTTTATGCAGCTATGCTGGTTTCTTTTGAGAGCTGTTATTTTTCTTCTTTGTTGGTATTGTGCTAGACTGGGCTTTTATTATCTCACTTTTCAAAATTTCCCAAGCTTCTTGAGTTGTTTTCCCCTTGAGGATTCTCATCCATGGAATCCTTCCCAAGCCCTCTCTAAATTTATTGAAATTAGCTCTCTTAAAGTGCAAGACTCTAGTTTGACTGTGTTCTATTGCTTGTGCTTCCATAATATTGAATTCCAATATTGCATGATCACTTCCTCCCAAGGTTCCTGTGGCTTCAACACCTTCTATCATTTCATCTCTGTTAGTGAGAATTAGATCCAATATGGCTAATCCCCTAGTTCCCTTCTCTACTTTTTGGCAGACAAAGTTGTCTGCTAGGTTTGTCAGGAATCTGTTTGATCTTCCACTTGGTGCAGAGTTTGTCTCCCAGTTGATGTCAGGGTAATTAAAGTCCCCCATTACTATTGTGATGTGCTTCCTACATACCTTAGTTAGCTGACTAGCAAAAAGTTCCATCTATTTCCTCTGTTCGGTTGTGTGGCCTATAGTATACACCTATGGCAATGTCATTTTCCACCCTTTTATATTGACCCAAATATCCATCCACAAGATTTCTGTGAAGGAATATAATGTACAGTATTTTGTTATCTATTCATGTATTTATAATGTGTGAAATACGTTTAAGTAAATAATAAAACTTGAGAAAGAGGATGGACTGCCACAGCATGTGGCAAAAGCTTAAGAACCTCTAAAGTTCATACATTGAAAGGAAAGAAAAACGATTTCTTACTGTTTTCATGCCACCTAGACACCATTAATTCACCCTGATATGTTTTGTTTTAGTTTCCAGCTGCAGATGTTTCCAGCCTAACTGACTCTCAGCCAAATGAGAGTGGCCCTTCTGTCATTTCAGATGGGCTCCTGGCTCCCCTTCTGACAGAGGCAGAGTTGCCCTTTGATCTGGAGCAGCAGTGGCAGGACCTCATGTCTATCATGGAAACACAGGTGAGGAAAGACAGGTTTCTCCAGATGTTGCTTTTTCCAGGACCAATACTATAGGACAATATCCTATGACTGCTGGATTTAGCATTCCTCTTTGTCCTGCTTTCATTAGTTTCATACAACCCATAGTTATAGTCCTAGAAGTCTCTTCAGTGGAAGAAAGTTGGGTATTCCCATACACATAATTCCAGCTTTCAGTTTGCCTCAGAAACTTCAATCATTGATATTGCATGTTGTTTTGCAAGGCTTCAGTCAAATGTAAAACAGGACATTTTATTTTCTTTGAAGTATCTAACAGAATAACAGAGTTGGAAGGGACCTTGGAGGTCTTCTAGTCCAACCCCCTGCTCAAGCAGGAGACCCTATACAATTTCAGACAAGTGGCTGTCTAGTCTCTTCTTAAAAACCTCCAGTGATGGAGCATCCACGATTTCTGAAGGCAAGTTGTTCTACTGATTAATTGTTCTAACTGTCAGGAAATTTCTCCTTAGTTCTAGGTTGCTTCTTTCCTTGATTAGTTTCCATCCATTGCTTCATGTCCTGCCTTCAGGGGCTTTGGAAAATAAGTTGACCCCTTTGTGACAGTATCTGTAATGTAGAGGAGTCTCTTTACTCCTGCTAGGACTTTTTTTGTGGCATTTGGTAGGAGTATAGAATGGAACATTCATCACAAAGGGACAAATGCAAAATTCTGTAGAGTTGGAATTTTCCTAAAACCATCTTGTTGAATATACTCCTCAAAATCAGAAAAATGTGTGGCACCAAATGATTACCAGCAAGATAGTAAATCAGAGAACACCTAAACCACTTACTAGAGGGGAAATCCAAACAATCCGCAGGATTCTAATAATCCAGTGCAACCTGGGGACAATTTTTTCTTATGCACAACCGTGCAACATGTCTGTACTCCTCCCTGTCATAGTGTTTCCCTTATATAACAGGTAATTACCCACCTCCTGCTTTTTTATTTTGCCAAAAGCTTTGTGGCTGGAGGAGAGAATTGGGTAGGATACTGCATTTTATGTAGAAAATAGCCTTGAGGGAAAACAATAGCTAGGTCATCCTAGATGCTTTCCTGATGGTTCAAGGACAGTAACTAATAAGATTGTTATCTAAGAACAAGGTATTTAATTTCTGATTTGTTTACAGTGAACCCCATATCTGAATTTTTTGTCCATTTGCATGGATGAGGAGACTACTATAAATGTTAATGTGTATGTTTCCAGGCCAATGTGCCCAGAATACAAGATACTAGGTTCGGGATGGCCAGTATACTCCCCCTACTACCTTCTATGCCCCCTATCTACTCTGGAGGATTGGAGGGTCTACTGGATCAGATTTTGTATGTGAGTTAAGCCTTGTAAGCAGAAGGGGTAATTTGATCCTCCAATAGTATCCATTCTGCTAGTGGAAGTATAATTCATTTTTACTCTTTTCTTTGGACTCTTATTTTTTAAGTTGTTGGTTGAATTGGGCAATACTGAGAACTGCAGAATCTAAAAAGGGTCTTTCCTTTGCAGAGCATGGAGGTAAACAGCACAACTGTAGAAACTCTATACAACAGCTCAAGTGAAAATCTTCTGACAGCCAACTATAGCCTTGCTCCATCCACCCCTATTAACCATAATGTCAGCCTGCATCAGGCATCGCTGGTTGGCTGCACACAAGACTTCCCTTCCCTATTCAGCTCTGAAATTGAAAGTCCCTCAGTGGCTGGTGGCTCAGCTTTGTTGCAACTGGTTCCTGATAACTCCACTGACTTCAACACCGCATTTGGCTCTACCAACCTAAGTGGAATCTTTTTTCCTCCCCAGTTAAACTGCACTGTAAATGAAACATCTGGGTCTGAACTCCCAGATCCTCTTGGAGGGCTCCTGGATGAAGCCATGCTAGATGAGATTAGTTTAATGGATTTGGCTATTGAAGAAGGCTTCAACCCAGTGCAGGCATCCTGCTTGGAAGAGGAATTTGATTCAGATTCAGGGCTCTCCCTGGATTCAAGTCACAGTCCTGCTTCTCTCAGCAGCTCAGAAGCATTATCATCCTCTTCATCCTCTTCCTCCTTTTCTGAGGAAGGAGCTGTAGGCTACAATTCTGATACTGAAAATGTGGACTTTGAAGATGCAGAAAGAGCTGTTGGGTATCAGCCAGAATATAGCAAGTTCTGTCGGATGAGCTACCAGAATCCTCCTCAATTGCAGTACCTGCCTTATCTTGAGCATGTGGGTCATAATCACACATACAACATGGCCCCCAGGACCTTAGACACTGATGATCCCCAGCCAGCTAGTGTGGGAAAGAAGAGTTCCAAAGAGAAGCAAGCAGATTTTATAGATAAGCAGATGAGCAGAGATGAACATAGAGCCCGAGCCATGAAGATTCCTTTTCCCAATGAAAAGATCATCAATTTGCCAGTAGAGGAATTCAATGAACTCCTGTCCAAGTATCAGTTGAGTGAAGCACAGCTGATCCTAATCCGTGACATTCGTAGAAGGGGTAAGAATAAGATGGCAGCCCAGAATTGTCGTAAGAGAAAACTGGACACTATACTCAATCTGGAGCGGGATGTAGACGATTTGCAGAGAGACAAATCAAAGCTGCTCAGGGAGAAGGTGGAATTTCTCAGGTCCATCCGCCAGATGAAGCAAAAAATGCAGACCCTCTACCAGGAAGTATTTGGCCATCTGCGTGATGAGAATGGCCAGCCCTATTCCCCAAATCAGTATATTCTACAGCATGCCAGTGATGGCAGTGTTATTCTAATATCACGTTCCTTGGCTAACCAGCAGGGGTGGTGTCAAGAGAGGAAACAAAAAGACAGGAGGAAGTGACAGATGTTGAATATCATTTGGAAAGCATAAAACTTGCTGAATCTGCAACTTCGAGAAAGGCTGAGCCCAGAAGAATTTGGAGGAACTTTCATGCCTTCTTATCTAATATATCTTCTCAAATCATGCTTGCTTCCAGCCAGTGTATAGGAGCATACTGCTGGGCAGGGGGCCTACAAGTCTTGAGAGGTGGAATGGCAAAGCATGTTGGGAAAGACCTGTGCTTCCAGACGCCTCAAACCAATTGAACATATAAGAGTGTGAATTAGCTGGCATAATGTGTGTGTGGGGAGGGGGGAAATCTCAGCAGAGGGTAGAAAATTTGAATTGTTGAAACTGCCTTTTTTTGTAAAGGAAAAAAAGTTAAATAGATAGATTGAGGAGACCTAAGTGTTTTTTTTCTTTGACTTTCCAAGTCTTGGGTATTTCAGATAGCTGGTTGGATTTTTTTTAACTAGTTTGACACAGCTCAAAACCATGCCTAAATCTGAATACTTAGCCATGATCTCTTTGTAGATCTGTATGTACGTAACTACAGAGGGAGCACAGAAAATTGATTGTACTTAGGAGAGAAGAGAAAAATTTTCCCTCAAGCTAAAAGCAAGTGTTTTCCATTCAAGGAATTTATATATACTGCCAATTTGAAGGTCAGCATTTATCATAAACATTTGGCAGGGTAGGAGTGGAAAGGGTTAATAGAATTACTATCCTAATGTATCTTAATCATTCCCTCATCAATTGAAAACTTTGTTAAATATGTCCCTTGTGCACAGTGAGGAGCCTGCATTAATTCTGGGCAACTATCAAGATGCATTACAATGTGATGGCACATGGTAAAATTGCATAATACAAAATTGTAGTCTTCAATTTAGTATCCCATTGATTGGCTTAGAGCAGGGGTGTCAAACTGCCGGCTCACGGGCCGGATGCATCATAGCAAAACCACGCCCACCCCATTGCCGTCAATGGCAAAAAAGTTGCAATACGTCATGACATGTCACGTGATGTTGCAAGTTTGACACACCTGGCTTAGAGAGACTGCTTTGGGTGATGGGAAGTATAGGGCCAAAGGTGTAGATCTAGAGTCCGCAAGGCATGTGACCATCACCATTTGGTCTACAGCACAGCTGGTTTCACTTCTGTTAAGTGGGCATGCTTGTGTTGAGATCCATCTACAGCAAGTCTCTTTTTGAATGGGCAGTTTGATTTTAATTTATTATGGTTTGTGTTCCTGTGTTGTTTCCCTTCCCCTATAGGGCTATAGAATGAACTTGAGTATGTATATAGCAGACATGTCAAACTCGCGACATCACGTGACGTTGCGAGACGTATCGGGACTATTTTGCCATTGCCGGCAATGGGGTGGGCGCAGCTCCGGTATGATGAAACCGGCCCGTGGGCCGGCAGTTTGACACCCCTGGTATATAGGAAAGAAGGGTAGTACTTCCCCTCAAAATCAAAGCTACTGAAGGTTCTTTTTGCCATAAAGACTCAATGTGTTAACTGATTCCACAGCTGGCTTCCCTTCTGTCCTTGGGTGTCATTCCAACTTCCCTCTTCCCCCCCATTGAAAGAAAATAAGGCGAAGGGTGAGGGTAGTGCCTTGAACACAGCTAGCCTCAAACTCCAAGGCCACCCCTGAAGCGGTTAACTTGCAGTATAGCACAGCTGGGAGTATTACTGACGACCAGCAACTGTAGAGCTAAAATGGCTTTGGTTTTTTCCCCAGCCACTCAGTCCTGTGTATGTGATGATGTGAGAGGGCATAACACTGAAATGGGCATCTTCTGGAGGATTGTAGAGATATTATGCATTGTTTAATTGGTATAAAGCAATGTTTGCAAACATGAGTTATTTTTTTGCCTTGACTTTTTCCAGGAAAAATACATGAGTGGATAAGAAGTAAATTTATGGAGTCTTCATTTCTCCTGCTTTTGGAATGAACAGCATGAAACTTGAAGCACAAAATGTGTTGGAGCTGTGACTAGTTGTTGGATGTGTAGGATGGAGCTCTGTTGTGTGCATATGTTAATTTATTTCTGAGGTTTTATTTTGAATGGTTTCTATGATCTATTGAGAAAGTGAGGAAAGAATGCAAGCACAGGACAAAAATAAAATGGCTTATTCACTATTTGAAAATTGGTTTTGTCTTCTTTACCCAGGACTAAACCCCCACTATATGTTTATAGCATTGCTCTGATTACTCTTCTGTAGGCTGATGGAACTCTGCTTCCTTAAATTAAAAGACATTGTCATAATGAATACACAAATGGCTATTAGCTGTGACAATAGTATATAGTGCCTCCATGTAGTTATTAAAACTCCTTTTGTGAAGCTACTGTTGTATACCTTAAGGCAGTGGTGGCGAACCTATGGCACGCGTGCCAGAGGCGGCACTCAGAGCCCTCTCTGTGGGCACACTTGCCATTGCCCCAGCCTTGCCTCCCCCCGTGACCCCCTCCTCACCAGCAGCCCCCCTGGAGGAGAATCACCCCCGAGCGTGGCCCATGCGGAGCAGCGCAGCCAAGAACATGGCAGCCAGGCAGCATAGACAAGAATCTGGCCTCACGCCACATCGTGCACAGTTGATGCTGCGGGGCGCGGGCAGAGGGCGTGGCCGCCATGGCGCTGCTGGGCTGCCTGGGTGATCTGCGGCAGGCCCTGGAGGCGGTGAGTGGCCCTGCGGGCAGGCGGGGTGGGGGCGGGGCAGGGGGTGGAACAGGGGCAGGGCCAGTTTTTGGGCTCTCGGTCTCTAAAAGGTTCGCCATCACTGCCTTAAGGCCATGAATGAGGAAGAAGCATATATACATACTCAGATCTCCTTATATAGACTAGTTTGAGATATTTTCCTTTAGCAAATTGTGTAAAGCAATGTGTGATGCTTTCTTGTACAAAGAGATAACTACTACACAGGCATACAAGAAAAGTAGAAAGAAGCAGGTTTGGCTGGAGCAACATATTGAAACGCTTCTTTTTTTTTTTTTCAATAAAATTTTATTATTT